>NC_083410.1:61342827-61605327 GCF_020745735.1 Hemiscyllium ocellatum | reverse complement strand
CAGCTTGCTTTGCCCAAATCCCTAGTTTCTGCTTTGGGACCAACAGTGATAAAGGACTTCAGCAGTACTAAGTCCATAATGTTGCCCACAATATTCCATCCCCAGAGTGTGAACTGTCAAATCAGTGGTGTTTTCTTTTTACAAAATTCTCTCTCAGGGATTTGAATTTGTTTCTCCAAATGTCAGATCAGTACGTTGCATAAGAATGAACTTAAACAGGTCACATGTACAGCAAGGAAGGGAGAGTAAAACCCTATAGTATGAAACAGAACAAATGGAAAAAAAGATATATTGAACCCTGCTTAATTAAAAATAAGCAGGTCTTATGTATGCTTCAAATCGCTATCATCTGCATTATTTTATCATCTATCCGAGATTCTTCGAATGTATGATGTGATATATCAATTCTTTAATTATTTGTCACCTCACAAGGCCTAGTGAGCTTTCTCAAGCTAACATCCCAACATCACCTCATTAACTGCACATAGCAATCCTATGGCACTCCTATCATCCGATGCTACACTGATTCTCTCATTTGAGTTGCTGGAAGTAGTTGTCTCTTCCAGGATATTCTGGTTTGCCTGCTGCTGCCACAATCTGTAAAAAGCCATTGTGCATCCAGTCAAGTAGTAAAGTCCAGACCTGACCCGCTGAAATATGGGACATAAGATATAAATTTTGTATGTGTTTGTCTATTCACGAGGCCAAGTGAGTTTTCTCATACCATTATCAAAGCCCACATCATTAACGACCTACCATATGCCCACAGTACCACTCTTATCAGGTGCTACTCAGATTCTCTCAATTGCCACTGCCAGAATATCCCAGGCATTGGTGCCATCTTTAAAAGGCCACTGTGTGGCTGGTGAACAATGATCAGCCTGGTACTGCCCTATAGAGTTTGTGAAATTAGCCCCAGATGTTCCAGGTAGAGCAAAATTGGCAGTCTACCTTGCAGAAAAAGACCTGGGGACCCAGAGGATGGGTATCACAGAGGAGAAATGTCTTTTGCCCACAAGACTGGCAGAGAAGACCATGACCCTAGGTGCAACCAGTCTAGTCCAAGATGCCACCCAGGCCAGTGCAGCCTCAGCCATCTGGAAGAACATCCAGCAGCGTCAATGACATTCTCTGTTCTACCAGGGTAAGTGCTGAAGTTCTGAAGAATAGTCATTGGAGTCAAAATGTTAACTCTGTTTTCTCTCCACAGATGCTGCCAGATGTGCTGAGTTTTCCTAGCAATTTCTGTTCTTGTAAATGCTACTATCTTCTCTCTACCACTTCACATACCTTCCAACAAGGCTCTTGCTCTGTTATTTTTCATTTCACTTTCAACGCCTGAAACTTAGGGCACAATCCTTTCAAGACCTAAATAACGTGGATTATAGTGAGAAATGTAGGAGAATTGTATAAGAATTTCAGGGAGGCCTTGGTTGTTGTTGAAAACAATAAAGTTGCCTTTCCAACTAAGTTCCAGATTTTCAGATGAGATTCTTGTGAGTGAGCAGTGGGAGACCTAATGACTGGGATTATCAATAATTTACACCCTCATTATTACATAATATAACCTCATTAAAATGCACTCTCATATTCTACTAGCAGCCATTCAGCAACTAGATGCCAAGAATTCCTGACTGAAACTCAGAATAGTGAGCAATAGAGTGAGTGTGAGGTAGCAGATAGAGGATGGTAGCCCTTACCCTGGCAGAGGGAAGGTCTTCCTACATTGCTAGGGAATTCCTACAGACAGCCGGCTAAATGTGGTGTTGGTGGCACCTCTGCCAGTCCTGTGAGAAGAGGATGTCTATCCTCTTGATCACCCTGTACACAAAGACCTCCAGGTGTATATGTGCAAAGAGAGGCACCAATTTCCTCAAATCTGCCATGGACAGGGCTAACTTCATGAACCATGTAGGACTGCACCAGGCTTACAATTATTCACCGTGTGCTGCACTAACATGTTTTAAAGGAGATACCGGCATATGGGAATCTGAAATATCCCAGCAATGGTGTGTACTTCTGGCTATGGAGAATGGTAGATATAGTTTAACATGAAACGAGAGAGGCACTATAAGTGGCTGATAGAGAGCTAGTGAGGTCAGTTTGGGGTGATTGTATGAGAAAACAACTGGAGCTTGTAGAGAGAAACCACAATGAAACTCAACAAAAATAACACTTTCTCAAATACAATAAGACTCAGCCCTGAGTTGGCAAATGCCACTTGCAACTTTCACCACTAAGATAGGCATCACTTTACCTTTCACATGATTTTCCAAACTTTCTCACCATAGCCCATTTCGTTCAGGGCCTGGGAAGTCCAGCTTAGTCCTTAAGAGACTAATGCCACGGTGTCTTACACAGTCATACATCGAGCAAAGCTGTTCACTTTAAAGAAAATTCTATCATTTCAAAAATGTTATTTCCAAATTAGGCAACTGAGTATTTAATAGGAGTTAAGTCAATTTATCCATTTTATTTAGAATACAGTGAAGAAGGAAAGGGATGCAGATTTCTTTGAAGCAAGCAAAGGATTTCATTCTTATACAACATGCATTACTATAACTTTATGAATTGCTGTCTTACATTACAACAGTGAATACACTACAAGGTAGTTTTCTGGCTGTAAACACTTCGGGATCTCCCATTTGAGCTCTCCCTTCTTTAAATTCTTACCATCAGGTGGCCAGAAGCCCATTAGCTACTTTTGCAATTTATTAATTTCCCATTTGTGATTAACCTCCCAGTCAAGAAGCCCAATGCTTCAAAACTAAAAAGTGAAAACAAAAGCTGGTATCTTTTGAATTGGCTTCTCAATATCAAGTGACTATGCCAACCATCTTCCTTTCCTCGACTTTGGAACTGTTTCAACTGTACCAGGTATCTGCAAGGTGAGCAGTAATCATCTCCCTACACCTACAATCCAGACAACTGGGCAATACCAGCATGCACTAGCCTCAAAACATCAGATTGCTTGTTGGTGGGGGGGGGGGGGGAGGGGGTGCAGGTTCAGTTATCCATTATCTGTTTAGTGAGCAGTGAGGAACAGGCAGCTCGTGGTTCCAGGAAGAAGTGAAAGGGACTGGAAATTTTCATGTGTGCTGCGATATTGCAACAATATCAGAGAGGCAACAGCTTATGCAACAAACACGCTGAGAATGGTGAGGTGAGAAACTTAAAGAGAACTAGTGATTATTGCAAGGAGGGAGAACTCAAGTTGTGTCAGGAGGTACCTTCACAGTCAGTCCAGAAACTGGTGATCTCTCGTCCAGGGAGTTGGTTGGCTACAGTCAGCCCAATGCAAATGTAGACATCCATGCCTTTCCAGTCTGGAGATGGGACCATAGTCAAATCAAAGCAGTCAGGATCGTGTTTGTCAGTCAATCAGAATTTGGTTGAAAAATAAGTCCAGAGTGGATAGCACTCAATAAAGATTGTTCTGCAAAATCACTTCAGGAGTTGGGACATGATTAGTCATGGTGAGCAGTCATACATAGGTGAAGGGTCTTTTCAATAGGTGAGTCCATGGTATTATTGATACTGCAAGCAGCTCAAACCTAGGGATGGGTTTAAATGGGTTCCATCGCTGAGTAAATTGTCAGAGACCTACTAGCCAATTTATGTGTGGAGCTGAAGAAAATTTTCTTAAATCAACATGGATTTAGTAAGGGGAGGTCATGCCTGACAAACCTGTTGGAATTCTTTGAAGAGGTGACAAGTAGGTTAGACCAGGGAAACCCAGTAGATGTGGTCTATCTAGATTTTCAAAAGGCCTTTGATAAGCTGCCACATGGGAGGCTGCTGAGCAAGGTGAGGGCCCATGGTGTTCGAGGTGAGCTGCTGGAATGGATTGAGGATTGGCTGTCTAACAGAAGGCAGAGAGTTGGGATGAAAGGTTCTTTTTCGGAATGGCAGCCGGTGATGAGCGGTGTCCCGCAGGGTTCAGTGTTGGGGTCACAGCTATTCGCATTATATATTAGTGATTTGGATAAGGGGACTGGGGGCATTGTAGCGAAGTTTGCAGATGATATGAAGTTAGGTGGACAGGCAAGTAGTATTGAGGAAGTGGGGAGGCTACAGAAGGATCTAGACAGTTTGGGAGAGTGGTCCAGGAAATGGCTGATGGAATTCAACGTGAGCAAGTGCGAGGTCTTGCACTTTGGCAAAAAGAATAAAAGCATAGACTACTTTCTAAATGGTGAGAAAATTAGTAAAGCCAAAGTACAAAGGGATCTGGGAGTGCTGGTCGAGGATTCTTTAAAGGTAAACATGCAGGTTGAGTCCGTGATTAAGAAAGCGAATGCAATGTTGTCACTTACCTCAAGAGGGTTGGAATATAAGAGCAGAGATCTGCTACTGAGACTTTATAA
This sequence comes from Hemiscyllium ocellatum, assembly GCF_020745735.1. NCBI lineage: Eukaryota > Metazoa > Chordata > Chondrichthyes > Orectolobiformes > Hemiscylliidae > Hemiscyllium > Hemiscyllium ocellatum. The sequence continues at coordinate 61,600,960 of NC_083410.1, read as the reverse complement.
AGCTCTGGTTAGGCCCCATTTGGGGTACTGTGTCCAGTTTTGGTCCCCACACCTCAGGAAGGACATACTGGCACTGGAATGTGTCCAGCGGAGATTCACACGGATGATCCCTGGAATGGTAGGTCTAACATATGAGGAACAGTTGAGGATCCTGGGATTGTATTCATTGGAGTTTAGAAGATTAAGGGGAGACTTAATAGAGATGTACAAGATAATACATGGCTTGGAAAGGGTGGACACTCGGAAATTGTTTCCATTAGGCGAGGAGACTGGGACCCGTGGACACAGCCTTAGAATTAGAGGGAGTCAATTCAGAACAGAAATGCGGAGACATTTCTTCAGCCAGAGGGTGGTGGGCCTGTGGAATTCATTGCCACGGAGTGCAGTGGATGCCGGGACGCTAAATGTCTTCAAGGCAGAGATTGATAGATTCTTATTGTCTCGAGGAATTAAGGGCTACGGGGAGAACGCTGGTAAGTGGAGTTGAAATGCCCCTCAGCCATGATTGAATGGTGGAGTGGACTCGATGGGCCGAATGGCCTTACTTCTATTCCTATGTCTTATGGTCTTATGGTCTTAATGGATACTTTGCATCAGTATTCACAAAGGAGAAGAAGAAGATGGTGGATAGTGAGTCTAGAGAGGGGCTGTTGATATTCTAAGGCATGTCAGTGTTAAAAAAAGAGGAGATGCTGAGTGTTTTGAAAAAATGAGGTAGATAAGTCCCCAGGATATGATGGAATCTATCGAGAATGCTGAAGAAAGTAAGGGAGGAACTTTATGGGCCTTGTACAAAATCTTTGTATCCTCTTTAGTCACAGGAAAGATCCCAGAGCAGTAGAGAACAGCCAATGGTGTTCCTTTGTTTAAGAGGTACAACAGGGATAATGCTGAAAGTTACAGTCCAGTGAACCTTATGTCAGTATTAGGGAAATTATTGGAGAAGATTCTTAAGGACATGGTTTGAAATGTGAGAGGCAAGTTATTTTACACACATGGTGGTAAGTGCCTGGAATGTGCTGCCATGGGAAGTGGTACAAGTAGACACAATAGCAACATTTAAAAGGTATCTTGACAAATACATGAATAGGCAGGGAATAGAGAGATATGGAAGATGTAGTGTGAAAAAGTTTCTAATTTAGAAATGTCTCATGTGGGAAGAAGGGCCTGTTTCCGTGCTGTACTTCCTTTGTTCTTTGTAAATAGCAGGATGGAACCTGGAAGTGTACCAAATGGAACTGCAGACTTGAAGGTGGAGGAAGGGGTCTGAAAGCAAGTTTTGCACTTTGTTGGGAAAAAGAATACAGGCATGGACTAATTTCTAAACCATGAGAATGTTCATAAAGTGGAAGTACAAATGGACCTGGGAGTGCTAGATTAAGAAAGCGAATGTAATGTTGTCATTTATCTCAAGAGGGTTGGAACTTCAAAGCAGCGATGTACTTCTGAGCCTTTATAAAGCTCTATTTAGGCCCCATTTAGAATACTGTGTCCAATTTTGGGCCCCACACCTCAGGAAGGACATACTGGCACTGGAGCATGTCCAGCGGAGATTCACACGGACGATCCTTGGAATGATAGGTCTAACATACGACAAACGGCTGAGGATCCTGGAGTTGTATTCATTAGAGTTTAGAAGGTTGAAGGGAGATCTAATAGAAGCTCACAAGATAATACATGGCTTAGAAAGGGTGGATGCTGGAAAGTTGTTTCTGTTAGGCGAGGAGACTAGGACCCATGGGCACAGCATTAGAATTAGAGGGGGTCAATTAGAACAGAAATGAGGAGACATATTTTCAGCCAGACAGTGGCGGGCCTGTGGAATTCATTGTCACAGAGTGCAGTGGAGGCCGGGACGTTAAATGTCTTCAAGGTAGAGATTGATAAATTCTTGATCTTGCAAGGAATTAAGGCTTCAGGAAGAGTGCAGGTAAGTGGAGTTGAAATGCCCATCAGCCATGATTAAATGGTGGCATGGACTCATTGGGCTGAATGGTCTTACTTCCATTCCGATGTTTTATGGTCTTAAGTCACTTTGCCCTTGATATGAGAATTGTACAATGCCAGCAAGGGCAAAGATACCACAAGAGCCATGAGCTTGGGGGTTAAGAGGACACATTAATTGTAATGTAAAGAGAGGGTGAACAGTCATTGAAAGGGAAAATGGAACATGAAGAATGGGGATAAACTGAGGGGCATAGCTGGAGCCTTCAAATTATTCACAGGAACCTCACTATATTGCTCGAAAAATCAACTACGCAATAAATTCTGAAACTGGAATGAATCACTGAAAAAGTAAGAGGAATAATTATGGTTTTTATCAAAAGGTGGAGGAGTTGTGCGACTGGAATGCAGGTCATTCTAAGGGGCTATTGCACTCATCATTATGCAGATCGTTAAACAATGCTAGCCATCTGTTTTTATATCACAGTTAATCTGAAAGTCAATATTTTTAAAATTATCCAATCCAGACATTAACTCAAAAAGCACTCATTAGGAGTACATTGTGCCCACTGATTGGCAACTTGTGACCTATGAGCTCAATAATGCTCAATGTTGGCACCTGTCATCACAGCCTCGTCTCCTCAATTGGCCAAGGCACACTCTCATAAGAGTGTGAAGCCTCCATGTTTCAGTTGTCATGCCCTGACAAACAACAGTAAGCTTCCTATGACTTGACCAGAGATAAACGTATGTGATGAGAGGGGGAGAGAGACATTCGCAGGAAATACACCGAATAACTGCTTCATGCTCAGGGCAAACGGAGAAATTGCTGGCCAACTTTGTGTGAGTAAGGAGACAGCATGTTGACTTCTTTATCAATGTAGTACAGTATTTCTGTTACACAGGCCCAACAGTGCATTATGTAAGCGCATAATGTTTAACTTCATCACAAAGGATATCAGGGCTCAGATGTCCCTACAACATGTGTGACTTTTTTTCACAGATCTGCAAACAGAGACTGGACAAGGCTGATACAGCTGCTCTCTGGGTGATGCAGCTGCCCTTTCAGATAAAGGAACAGGCAGCAGAAGAGGAAAGCTGTTTTACTGGCTCAGCAAGAACAACAGCCACCATTAGTTGACTCTTTGTCTCCAGAGCGAGAAGCAGTAGGACACCATCCACAGTTATGGGCCAGAATAAACCTGCATCAAAATATATTAAGAAGATAGCCTAGAGCCTAACTTCTTCTTATTTTTAAAGGCAAATGTGAGGCCTTGTGCTCCGGATGCAATGTGATTGGTCAACCTACCAGGCTTGAAGCAAAACACATTTTATTCTTACACAATAGTTAAAATACAATGAAGGAAAGAAGAATTGGAATAACTTAATTTTTTTGGAAAACTTGACAAAATGGAAGTTTATTTAACTACTAAATAGCAACTGTTCCAAGATAATAATGTCCCATAAACACACCCTTGGCAAAGGCAAATTCAGTAAAATAGATTGTCTCACATGAAATGTCAGGAAGAAAAAACATCAAAAGAAAGCTGTGAGAAAAAGAGAATTCAAGGGATTTGGCACAGAAGGGAAAGATGTTCAGCAACTTCAAATCCCAAGAACTAATTAAAATCAAAAATTCTGTTTCTGCAGGAGCTTGAAGGTCCTTCTATTGTTCCAACTTTTTAAAAATCCCTAAGGTATCACAAGCAGTTTACTTTATTGGTTTGGAACAGACCACTTGGGACCTCTGTCTCAACATCTCTTCATTAAAAAAATGCGGGACAAAATGTACTTCTTAAAGCTGTAGTATCATCACACCACCAAGAAGATGCAGAGCTGAACCACACCTATGGTCTTAACGGCAGGTATGCCAAGCTATTGTGAAACATCTATGTCAACTGCTGGAAGAGGACCTGCACTCATAATCCTAGCAGTCCAATGAAAATGTTATGCTGGTAGTCCTTAAGGGCACAGCTTCCCTTCATTTCTTTGCCAGCAGCTAATATGATAAAGGCACAGAGGACTTCTGTGGTATCTCACAATTAAACGTTTGGAATTTTAATTGGAATGTTGTCCAGAACCCACCTCGTCATTTCTCTCCCCCTTGATGTAAACAGTCAAACAGATGTTGTATCAGGCTTCTCAGGCATTATGCCTTTCCCACAGTTGCAGAACATTATTGATTATACCCATGGAGCTTTGAATGCATCCGAGCACCAACTAATAACATGCATGAACAGAAAAAAGATTAACATTCAACAGACTGAATTAGCCAATTTTGGTTCTCTGCACTAAGGTATCTGGGGAGCTACCACCAAGTACTGAACCATTCGAAGATTCCAGCCTCCTTCCAGGTGCCTTGGCCTCTGAAGAGCAAAGACCATCCTTTCTCAATCTGGCTCATGTTCCCAGCAAGAAATGCTTGGATTGACACAAAGGAAAGGTACAACATTGTCCATGTTTTGACAAGGGCCATTATGTCGCAGACTGATCTGAAGATAAGATTGAAACACTTGGTCTCATCAGACTGCGACATGCAGTGCAGTCTCGAGAGTGTATCCCTTAGTTTTGTGATGTGATGTGCTGTGCCTTCCATAATCTGCAGCATAAAAGAGGGAATGTGTTGGAGAAGGAAGATTCGCAGAGGAAATCCTCTGAGGAGGAAGCCCTGAGACCCTAAGAGGCTAACGGCAACCTATGACAGTCATTAGTTTGAATGTCATTGGTGCAACTGGCGCCCAGACTTTGTGTTTTACTCCTTTCCAGTACTTTGAGTAATTGCTGTTCTTTACTACAGTTGATAAAATGATTTGTTGTTGTGCCTAAATTGGATCTGATTACTTCTCATCTATGAAAGCTAAAGTCTTGCGTAACTTTTACCAACAGCAATGTTCATGACTGTTTTGAAACAGTGAGTATTTCCAAGAGATCACCCTGCATGTCAATGCTAATATGGTCCTTGTCCCTGGCACAGATAAGTAATTTCAGAAAGGTCACTCTTTTTCAGAATGCTCCTTATGGGAGATTGCTCCTCATGATCCTCTCAATGTTCAGCATTGCAATACAACTGCACTGGTCCCTTGCTCTGCATCAGAATCCTCTCTGCCAACATTCCAACCACCAAGAGCTTTAATTCATACCCCTGTTTATGACACAGCTTGATGTAATAAGCAAAAGCAAACATTTGAGTTGACTATTCGCTATCTCACCATCTTAAATATTAGATTAGATTAACTACAGTGTGGAAACAGGCCCTTCGACCCAACAAGTCCATACCAACCCACAGAAGCGCACCCACCCAGACCCATTCCCCTACATTGACCCCTGCACCTAACACTACCAATTTAGCATGGTCAATTCACCTAACCGACACATTTTTGGACTGTGGGAGGAAACTGTAGCACCCGAGGAAATCCACGCAGACACAGGGAGAATGTGCAAACTCCACACAGTCAGTCGCCTGAGGCGGGAATTGAACCCGGGTCTCTGGCGCTGTGAGTCAGCAGTGCTAACCACTGTGCCACCATCCGCCCACATTATAAAGTCCCTGCAGTGCAGGGAGAGGCCATTCAGCCCAGCAAGTCTGCACTGACTTTCCAGAGAACATTCTACATGGGTTTTTTTTTAAGCACGGTCAATCCACCTAAACCTGTACATCCCAGGGCAATTTAGTACGGCTAAACCTTCAGATCTTTGGACTGCAGGAGGAAACCCACGCAACACGGGGAGGATGGGCAAGCTCCACACAGATGGTCGCCTGAGGGTGGAATCGAACCCGGGTCCCTGGGCGCTGTGAGGCAACAGTGCTAACCACTGAGCCACCATGTTGCATTTTTCTTGCAGTGTGACTTTGAGAGGGGCAGACATGAGACACACCTTCCTTTTGTGAAATGTGTGAAAGCTTCACATAAATCACAATGTCTCTGACAAGGTGAGTGTGAGAAGTGAATGATATATACATGTCCCAGGCCCTGCACCCTGTCCTGCAACACACCTATAATGTCAGTGTCTCTGAGATTCATCCCAAGCATGTTGCCCACGAACTCTAACTTCTGGGTGTGAGCTTTCCTGCAGTTTAGGCTATCGGCAGTCACCCAATTAGTTACTCATGGACAAACAAGCTGAACTCGAGGTAAGGTGAGAGAAACAGCCCTTGACATCAAGGCCACATTTTGACCAAGTGTGGTGTCAAAGAACCTGAGGGAAACAATGGGAATCAGGTGCAAACTCTCTGCTAGTTGAAGTCATACCTGGCACATAGAAAGGTGGTTCTAGTGGCTGGACGTCAGTCATCTCAGCTCAAGAATAGCCGTGCAGGAGTTCCTCAGGATAGTGTCCAAAACTGAACCATTTTTAGCTGCTTCATCAATGACATTCTCTCGATCGTAAGGTCAGAAGTGGAAATGTTTGCTGAAGATTGCCCAATGGCCAGCACCATTCATGACTCCTCAGATACTGAAGCAGTCCATGTTAAAATGCAACAGGAGCTGAGCTGACAAGTGGCAAGTAACATTCACATCACAGAAATGCAAAGCAATGGTCATCTCCAGTAAGATTCTAACCACTGCACCTTGATATTTGATGGCATTAGTATAACTCAAACTCTCCAGTCCCAGTGATGAAGAGATGCTGGACAGGTTGTGACTTTTTTCACTTGACCATAGGAGGTTGAGGGGTGACTCTATAGAGGTTTATAAAATCATAAGGGACATAGGTAAGGTAAAAAGCAAAAGTATTTTTCCTAAGGTAGGTGAGTTCAAAACTAGGGGACATATTTTTAAAGTGAGGGAGAAATATTTAAAATGGACCTGAGGGACAACTTCTTCACACAGAGATTGTTTACGTGTGGAATGAATTGCCAGAGGAAGTGGTTGATGCAGGTACAGTTTCAATATTTAGAAGACATTTGGGCAAGTACATAAATAGGAAAGGTTTAGAGGGATATGGGCCAAACGCAGGCAAATGAGATTAGTTTAGTTTGAGAAATCTGGTTGACATGGGATGAGTTGGATTGAAGGATCTGTTTCTCTGCTGCGTAGTTCTAAGACTCCATGAATAACTCATCTTCTGACTCCGTAAACCTGTCCACAAGGCAAAAGTCAGGAGTGTGATGAAATACTCTCCACTTACCTGGATGAGTGCGGCTCCAACAACACTCAAAAAGCTTGACACCATCCATGTCCAAGCAGCCCACTTCACTTGGCACCACATCCACTTCCTCAGTGTGTACTATACAGAAGAATCTCAATTATCTGAAGTACATGGGTGGGGAGTATTTCATTTGGTTAATTCAATGTTCAGATAATCGAATGCTGGATAATATAGTTAGCCAGTCATCAGGATCTTGAAATTTTGTTCAGATAATCCAAAATTCAATTAATCGAATGCTAGATAATCAAGGTTCCTCTGTACACAAGATGCACTGCAGAAATTCATCAAGGGCCCTTAGACAGTACCTTGCAAATCCACAACCACTTCCATCTAGCAGATACATGGGAACAGCACCACCAGTAAGATTCACTTCAGCCCCTCACCATCCTGACTTGGAAATATAACATAATTTCTTCACTGTTGCTGGGTCAAAATCCTGGAATTTCTTCCCCAATGACATTGTGGATCAACCTCCAGAAGGTACACTGCAGCAGTTTAAGAAGGCAGCTCACCACCACCTTCTCAAGGGTAACTCGAGATGGGCAATAAATGCTAACCCAGCCAGTGACGCCTGCATCCCACAAGTGAATAAAAAAGAATAACTAATGTTTGACAATTAGAATACATCATATCTTTTTGAAAGTTTAGGTTTCTTCACATCTTTCAGACATTGAAACTTAAGGCAACCCTATAGATACAATGATAGCAGACATTATATCAATGTGAGTGACAACATATTTGCAAAATTCATGTATGTAACAAAATGATTGAACATCTGTTCCACTGATGTGCCCTCAGTATACTTTGTTTTATTTTCTTCCAACCTCTTATGTCTGGACGGAGATCTTACTTCTACAGTTGCAGCAGTACAGCCTGCTTTGAGGTATGCCCTGATGACATTGAAGTCTTGCATGGTCATCTCTTGAAGCTTTTAGGCATAGAGGACACAGGCCTGTTGAGATGCAGGTGCTCACCATCCTCAGCCTGCATGGCCACAGGCCTCAGTGTCACAGCCTGAACTATCACACACCTTTGGGTCACAGCCTGAACCACCACAGGCCTCGGGATCACAGTCTGAACCGCTGCAGGCCTCATGTTCACAGCCTGAACCACCAGAGGCCTTGTGATCACAGCCTGAATCACCACAGGCCTCAGGATCACAGTTGAACCATCACAGCCCTTGGTGTCATAGCCAGAAGCACCACAGGCCTCAAGGTCACAGCCTGAACCACAATAGGCCTCGAGATCACAGTCTGAACAACCACAGGCCTCATAGTCACAGCCTAAACAACCGCATGCCTTGTAGTCACAGTCTGAACCACCACAGGCCGTGGAGTCAAATCCTGTACTGTCACAGGACTTGTGGTCACAGCATGCAGCGAGGGGAAGACTTAGCATTTCTCTCATGCCCTGTGAAGAAACTGCTGGAGTCCCTGTCTGTCACTCCTCCTCCCTGTGAGTGCCTGCTGGTATCACCCCATCTCTTTGAGAGGAAGGGTACCTAGAGTGAGTTCAAGGTCACTCATCTCCCTTGTGCCTTGCCATTAATGCTGATGCTCCATAGCTAGAGCGATAGACTACAGGTCTGAGCCCATCCCTGACCGTACCCAAATGTTATGCTAGACATCGGCCCCCAAGTGGTTTCCATCCTTTTCCACCAAGCATCCAAGCACTCTCATGCTCACAGTAATAAGAAGACAGAAGGATTCCTCTACTATTTGAACAGCATAGCCAAGGGGTCTCTGGTACTCCTGCTTGATGTTATTCCATCTGCCTCTATTGATTGAGAATGTCCCTTATGAGCAACTGCCAAAGTTCTATCTTCTGCATGAGGATGAAGTAATGCCTGGTCTGTGGCGGTCCTCTACATACCAGTAACTTTGGCCATTTCTTCTCCCACCCGCTGTGGAGATATGTCAGTGAGATTCTCAACAGATTGCTCTTGAATGTACCCACCAATGTGATTAGCTCTGTGCTGGTAGACGGTGCTGCCAAATACCATGCTGGTGCATCCCCGAAGGGTTTACAGTCTTCCTCCTGTTAATGCCTGTAAAAGACAAGATTGATCATTTGTTGTTAAAGATTGAGATAAGCTAATGTAGAGCAAAGTGTTAATAGTGCTGTTCATTTGAGAAGTGCAGATCCCTGTGCTGCTTACTGGGTTGATGGATTATTGCTGTCTCCCCATCTGCAGCACTCCATAACCAATTTTGGCACTCTCACACCAACTGTGAGCCAGATTTCCTGTAATAAGATAAAGAGAAGGTTTGAAGATGATGAAAATGGATGCAGGAGCAATTTGTAATTTTGCATAATGAGGAGATGGTAAGTATGTCATAAGTGAGCAAGTAGAATTAGTAACAAGACCATGAGGCGCGTGAGAGCCATTGGGTAGACATGTTGCATATGACACTGAGGATTGTGGGCTACCATTCTTTTGAGGTGCCAGTTCAGGGAGAGAATTACTGAAAACAATGGTCCGGTGAATGTGAAGTTGAAGAGAGAAGATGGTGATACATACCATTGTGGAGCACAGCTGATCTTGGACCTTGTTGTGGCACCGTAGCCCATCCTTTTCCACTGAGGGACACAGCACTGATGTGTGCTGCAATGTGTACCCAGGGCTTGATGACTCTGCTGAGTTGACCTTCTGCTGTGATCCTTGAGAAAGAGGACTGACTGTCTCTTCATGATCCTATCTGGTTGGGCCTGGGGTGGGAGGGTACAGCTGTGGGCCAGTTTGGCCGTTGTCAGAACAATTGTTCAATTACAATGGGTGTTCACTGTAAGCTGATGAGGATTTCCTGACTTGAAGTGAGAGGGATGACCTCCTTGTCTTTTCAATATGATATCATAGCCTTCGAATGCAGAAGCTGCCAGCAGTGGCAAAAGTTTCAGACTCACTTGACACACAACTTGCCGAGTAACTCACGCAACTTCTCGCTTGCATAGAGAATGAACTGAGAAGTACATGATCACTTGAGATAAATCACCCAAGCCATTGACAGATAGTAACCACCATTCTTTAAATTCAAATGTGAAAACTCAGCCCAGTGTAAAGAAAAGAATCTTTCCCTTCATAGTCAAGCTCCATCACGATATGCTATTTGTTTATTTTATAAGGAATTACCAAAGTCATTCAATGTTTGAACATTGTCTAAGATACTGTCCAAACATGCTTGTTATAATGAGAGGATCTTCTACTTATTGCTAATATAAATAAGTTGTGAGTTAATAGCTCAAACATTTCTCTATATTTAGTTCTTATGGCTGTCACTTACATCAGTAGACCACTCTGACAAGAAGGCAGAGAATAAAGCAACTTTCTTTTTTCTCCTTTTCAACTATTCGGTGATTAACTGTGTTGATGCCAGGTATTGCAGAGATCCTTACCAGATTCTAAGGTGAGCCTAGACATATCAAGACTAATGCTGTTAAAACAGAATACCCCAGTTTTTAACAACAAATATACTTTTAACCTCTAAACAGCAAATTCAATTTGTTGCATCAAAAATAAGTTAACATAGCTGTGGAAGTGAGCCATTCTTTGAGTTTTAGTTATAATATGCACTTGAATTCTCAAATGCTTAAAATTATTCTGAAGTGCCTTAAAGGAGATTTGTGAAGGTTAGAAGATTCCAACATTCCAGCAATTACATCAGCTCAATAAATCTTTCAATTTTGTGCCACCAATTTAATACCACCACCCTGATTCGATGCTACTCCGAATAATCAAATTGAATACATTATAGCTCCGCATAACAAATACAGCACTGATACTAGTTGTTAGAATCAAATCTCAATGGTTTGTCAATATTTCAAGCTGTAGTTTAACCTTGTTATCACAAGCAAATTGCATTATCAGAGTCAAAATTTACAGATGTGGTCATACACTGTTATTATACTTAAATCACCATGAACTTGTATCTCATTCTGAACAAAATTCTTAAACAATCAGTTAGAGGCCAGGGAAGTCATTGGGTGTCTCTGCTCAGGGAAAAAGAATTTTATGAGGCCTGTAATCGTAGCTCCTCTTTGTTGCATGTGACAGCAAAACATAGGCAGCAGAGAGAAACTGGAAGAGGGCTCTCAAAAGAAGCATTCACAAATGGATTTCAGGGAGCACTTCGACATCCACAGCAGCCAAGAGCAATGCCTAAACAGCCTACAAGTCAGGAAGGAGATGATCACTGAGTTAACCAGTGTCCTGGTTAATTACACCATGGGAATAATGTGAGCAGTTAAAATTATACAATAGCCTTGCAGGAAATGCAGGATAGATTTACTAGAACGCTACATGGATTTCATGGGTTAACTTCCAAGGCGAGATTCCTAAGACTAGATTTTTATTCCCTGGAATGTAGATGGCTTAGGGTCATTTTATTGAAGTTTTCATTGAGAAAGTGAATCTACTTCTGCTGGCTTGGAAGTCAGGGACTGAATGGCATGGTTTAAAAGCTAGAGTTATACCTTCACAAAAATGGTGGTAGTTTGGAACTATGCAAAGGTGGGTGCATGATCACAAATTAGCCCAATTTCATTGAATGGCAAAATAGACTCAACAGCCGAAAGCTAGTCTTATCTTTCTAACGTTTCCTGTGAAACATGCCACCTCATTCAATGGGACCTATTCACAGTAAGCAAGGTGAGTACAGTCAGTGGTTATCAGGTTCACAATAGCTCGCAATTTCAACGCAGAAGTGGGTGACAGTCAACATTCCACAGTTGGTGTTCGCCACTGTTTCAGGAAACAAATAGAAGTCTTGTAACAAGGCAAGGGAACTTCACAATATTATCTCTTACAAAAGACAACCAGAAGGAATAGACAGCCAACATTCCCAGTGATACAGGTTGCCATCTACTGCACTCACATGATTCATTCGAGTAGGACAGCAACCACAAACACTCCACAAATGTGCAGTCAGGGTGCAATCATGTATCGACCATCATGTCAGGACATGCCCAGTGTAGTGATAACAATGAGATCGGCTAGGTGGAACTCATAGGAGAAGAGTTCCCTGATTGGATCACATTAACAGACCCAATCAGGGAGCCCGAGCTGGCAGATACAAACAGGCATGTCACTTTGTGTTTTTCACTGTGTCTCACACCTGCACATACACACACCATGGGTGTCAGGGAAAAAAAAGGATTAACAGGGGAGAGTCACACAGCATTGCCCTTTGATGTGAAGAGCACTGCTTGTCACTGGCCACTCGAGTGTTTCTTTTCTTCCTGGTGGTGGAAATTGAATAAAGATTCGTGCACTTTGTGTCTCTCACTGCATCTCACACCTGCGCATACACACACCCCATGGGTGCTGGGGAAAAAAATAAAAAAAAGAGGAAAAAAAAATGCCAAAAAAATTAACAAACAAAGAAAGAAAAAAAGAGAGAAAAAAAACAAACAGGCATGTCAGACATCCTATTCAGTCTGAGAGCTGGCTCTGAGGGAGCTGGATCAGTGACAAGGACTCTCCATATCTAAATAAAGGGTGACATGGTGACAGGTTACTGGCTTCTGTGGAGTTATTTCAGTAGCAATGAAAGTGGGATAAATAGCCAATCCTTTAAAAAGAGAATTGTATTAAAGCTGGCAGGAAGCAGCTGTGCTTCTCAAAGCTGGGCATGAGCCAGTTTACTTGTAATTGTTGTTAGACAAGGATCCCTAGATGTATGCTACAGCTAATACTCGTTAGTGCTTGCACCAGTATACAAGACTGTTGTTTGGGGTATCATCAGCTTGTGCAATTTTTCATTGGATGATGGAAAACATTTTACAAGGTATTTCCCAACTAGCCATTTCTCTAGATAAGTTGCTAATAACAAGGGAAGACCAAAAAGGAACACTTAGAGAACTTGGACATAGTTCTTTGATGTTTCTCCCACATTGGTGTGTGCCTTAGAAGGGGAAAATATGTGGTCCCAAGTGGCCTACTTGTGCTACAGAGTCAACAAGATCAGATTACACCTGTTGGAAGATAAAGCCAGGGCAATCAAAGATGCACTGGCTCCTGGATCTGTATTGGAGCGTAAGTCTTTCCTTGGACAAATGAATTATTATGGAAGTTTCATATAGAACATTAACTCCAACCTGACACCTTTGCACCAACTCTTAATAAAATGGTCAGCCTTGAAAATAGTCATGTAGCCAAACCATTGCTTTTAGGGAAGTGAAGAAACAGCTATCATCCTCTAAGGTGTTGGACAATATGGTACTAAACATGATGTGGCATTGACATGTGATGCCTCCCCATATGGGGTAGTATTAGTTCATAGGTGACCGAATGGAGAGGAACACCTAAGAGCGTACACATTCATGACTTTGGCTAATACAGAGCATAAATATGCCCAGATAGAGAAGAAAGATTTGGCAATCATATTTAGAGTCAGGAAGTTCCACCAATACTTTTACAGATGTACATTTGTAATAATAATAGCCCATAAATCTCTTCTGACTCTACTTAAAGAGGACAAGGCAGTGCCACCCACAGCTCCAGAATGAATTCAACAGTAGGCTCGAATATTAAGTGTGTATAATCATAAGTTGGACCATCATCCGGGAAACCAAGTAGCAAATGCGGATACATTAAGGGGTTTCCCATTTGCAGATACACCACTGGTAGTACCACCACTGGAAGAGTCCACAATGGTTTTAAATTTTCTGGACACACTTCCGTCACAGCTGACAATATCAAACTTTGGACACAGAAAGATCCAGTCCCGGTAAAACAGAAACAGCTGGGGGTCGTGGGGAAACCAAAGGGCTGTCACAACTGGAATTGAAACCTTTTGGGACCCAGAGAGACCAGATCACAGTACACAATGGCATTTTATTATAGGGAGCAAGAGTGACTGTCCTGAGCAAAGGTCACCACAAGAAACTGGCTGAATTCCCTCAGGATCTTCCAGGGGTTTCCAAAATGAATATGTATCTGTTGGCCAGGATTGGATGCAGATATAACCATATTGTTGGTGCAATGCCCAGAGTGCCAACAAGGACAAAACTTACCGCTAGCAGCTCCCCTACATTTCCCAGACCCAATTAAATGTCAATCCTTTCATGGACTCCTTGTTCTTAGTCATTGTGGATATCCACTCAAAGTGGCTGGACGTGCATAGAGTTCATTCATCAAACAAGGAGACGATGATAGAAGAACTGTGCATACCTTTTGCAATACACTGATTCTGTGAAGTGGTGGTCACAAATAACGGACCATCATTTACTGCAGGGAATTTGAGTATTTCCTAAAGTCAAATGGTATTCAACATACAAGGAGCTTTATACCATCCATCATCCAATGGTTTGGCAAAAACAGCAGTCCAAACTTTTAAGGCAGGTTAAAATAAACAGCCTACAGCTTCATTATGGATTAACTGATTAACAATTTCCTCCTGGTCTTCACTACCCTCAACCCAGCACTGCCCTGCCCCACCAAAATGTGCAGAGATCTATCTCTCTTCTATTTTATACCATGCCTTAGTGCTACTAATAATTAACATATTTTATACAACTTTTTTGTCTGAATTTGATCAGGCACACAATGTGATATTAGTTAATGTTCTTGATTTATGCATGGTCAAATTGTACAAGGTCAATGGAAGTTCAAACAGTTCCATTAGGTTTCGGCAAAGTAACCATGTCCAAGCATCCTTTGCTTGGTTTCATCACTAGAGAAACAATGCCAAATTTTATCATGTCTGATTTTGTTTCTCAGTTTACTTCATTAAGGGATGCAGTATCTTCCTGGGTACATATGGACAGAAAGGTTCTATTAAGGGATGCAGTATCTTCAGTGTAATGTTTTATTCAGTACTCAGCTTCTGGAAGCCTTTAAAAAATTTAAAGCCTTTAGAATGAGAAATTTTGATTAGAAAGTGCACATAAGTTTTGTTTTACTATTCAATGTTTCCCTATCAGAGAACTATTCATAGCAACATCAGTGCTATGCCACTTGGATCATGGTAGTTGCATCATTGTCAGCTATGGACAATATCCTCACAATATTGGCTCACTATCAGTGCCCATGTCCCAGTTTCTACTTTAAAATCTATGAGGTGACCATTCACAGAGTCATAAAGTCAAACAGCATGGAAACAGACCTTTAATCCAGTCAGTCCAATCATATTCCCAAACTTAACTAGTCCTGCCTGCCTGTGTTTGGCCCATATCCCTCCAAACCTTTCTTACTCATGTAATTATCTAAATGTCTTTTAAACATTCTAACTGTACCTGCATCCATCACTTCCTTTGGCAGTTCATTGTGCATGTAAACCATTCTCTCCGTGTAAAAACCTTGCCCCTTACGTCCTTTTTAAATCTTTCTCTTCTCACCTTAATTGTATGCCTCCTAGTTTTGAACTGCCTCATCCTAGGGAAAAGACTCTTAACACTCAACTTATCTAGTCCCCTCATGATTTTATAAACTTTATTAAGGTCGCCTCAACCTCCAACACTCCGGTGAAAAAAGTCCCAGCCTTTCCAGTCTATTTTGTGAACTATTCAAAGCATAAGGTCTGGATCACCTATTTGCATTTGGAACATTTTAGATTTTGTTTTCTGTTGTAGATGGTTCTGCCTTATTAAACTATTTGTATAAGTAGCTATTTGATTTCTTGTTTTTCTGAAACAGTGTGCCACGAGTGCACATCTTATGAAGTGATATATTGTGTGACACTCAAAAACTTCACTTTTACTAACTGGGCATTGTCTCTGTCTGTGCAGTTTCTTTGCTCCATACCGCTAACAGGGACTTTAAGTGTTAGATGTCTCTCCAATTCGTTGTCCTGGTTTTCTCATATCTATCATTTGTGTGGCTTAGCACCTTAAGAATTAAATGGATTCTACTGTTCTCCTGTGTCAATCGTGATCCTCTCCTTTTACAACTGATCTATGTTGCTTTCAGGCTTTTGCTTCACTCACCATCTGAATGGTTTTTTGTTTGGAGTCAGATCTTCTTCCAACTATAATAAATCTGACCAAGACCCATTAGCAATTCGTCCAACAATTCCATCCCTTATGAATTCTTACATGAAGCCATTTCTGCACTAATATGTATAGATCATGAATTAATTCAACCATAGATTCCCCTCAATGTTAAACTCTTCTATTAAGTCTTGCTCTTATAGATATTTTGTTGATCTTGAGAGGGTGAAGCAATTGCTGAAGACTTTCTTAAGCTTCAAATTTATCTGCTATTTCTTTTAGATCTTGGAAAGCTATGAAACCATCAATTATGCCCCCAACTATGCACATAATTTGTACTTATGGTTGTATAAAAAGTTATTATTGTCCAGCATCTGATTTAGTGTCTGATTTGGAAGTTATTCTGTATTTCAGCTATTATTTGCTCTAAGAAGTTAAAATTCTGTGTTCTATTAGGGCAACAGTTTTTTTAATTGTTTTCACATCCTGGAGATGTGAACATCACTGGCTCAGCCAATATATATTACCCACCCCTAATTGTTCAGAGGACAGTTAAAAGTCAATTATATTACCTTGAGTCTGTAGTCACATGTAGGCCTGACCAGTTAAGGACAACTGCTACCTTCTCTAAAGGATATTAATGATCCAAATGTGCTTTTCTAACAATTGATATTGATTTCATAATCATCAATAGAGTCTTAATTCCAGCTTGTTTCTGTTGCATTCCAATTCCACATGTTGCAGTTCAAACCTTGGTCCCTAGAACATTACCCAAGTTTCTGGCATAATAGTACGGCGATAATACCATTAGGCCAGCACTTTCCACCTGAAATCAAGGTGACTGGATATTTTGAATACTTGTAGTATTTTCTAAATTGCAGTAATAGCTGCTCTGCTCCTCTTTGCCACTTTACTGGAGGGTTTTCCCCTATCTGGCAGTTAAAACTTGCACTTTCCCATGGCTAACATAGCGGATTCTCACCTTTTACAGGTAAACAGGAGTATTCCCACATTTTGCAGATTTATTGTATGAATCCCACTGTTTCCAGATTTATTTAGAGATTTATGTTTTAACCACAGCTTTACTTAATGATTCACACTCTTCATAGTTTAAATAAATCCTTCTTTATCACAGCTCTCATGCAGGATCTCTGGGTTTAACTGTAGTCTGAATAAAGTCTTCTAAATTTTCTCTCCGTTAGACAAAGTCTACTTAGGTCTTTAATCTGACCAATGCCATCATTTTCCCTGTGTGAAAAAAAAATGTCAGGTCCCTTTTAGATCTTTCTACTCTCACCTTAAAAATATGTTCTTTAGTTTTGAACTCCCCTACCTTAGAGAAAACAACCTTAGCTATTTACCTTATCTATGCCCCTCATGAATTTATTAACCTCTATAAGGTCACCGCTCAACTTCCTATGCTCCAGTCAAAAAGGTCCCAACCTATCCAACCTCTCTTTATAACTCAAACCCTCCAGTCCCATAACTTCCAGGTAACTCTTTTCTGCACCCTCTCCAATTTAATAACATCATCCCCATAGCAGAGCAAACAGAACTGTACACAGTACTCCGAAAGTGGCCTCAAAAATGTCCTGTACATCTGTAACAATACATCCCAATTCCTGCACTCAATGAACATTGAAAGTAAGCATGCCTAATGCCATCTTTACCACTCAGGTAAAAACAAGGACTGCAAATGCTGGAAACTAGATTCTAGATTAGAGTGGTGCTGGAAAAGCACAGCAGGTCAGGCAGCATCCGAGGAGCAGGAAAATCGACATTTTGGGCAAAAGCCCTTTACCAGGTATTCCCGATGAAGGACTTTTGCCCAAAATGTTGATTTTCCTGCTCCTCGGATGCTGCCTGAACTGCTGTGCTCTTCCAGCACCACTCTAATCTAGATCTTTACCACTCAGTCTAACTGTGAGGCAATTTCCAAAGAACTGTGTACCTGAACCCCGAGGTCTCTCTGTACAACAACACTCCCCAGAGCCCTACCATTAACTGTCTAAGTCCTGCCCTTGTTCATCTTACCAAAATGCAACATCTCCAATGCTACGCCTCAACCCATTGGCCCAACTGATCAAGGTCCTTTTGTAATCTTACTTAACCTTCATCACTGTCGACTAGACCACTAATTATGGTGTCATCCGCAAACTTACTATCCACGCTTCCTAAGTTCTCATCTAAATTGTTTCTACAAATGACAAACAACAGTGAACACAGCACTGATCCTTTGGAACACTGTTGGCCATAGGTCTCCAGTCTGAAAAACAACCTTCCATTACCACTTTGTGTCTCCTATAATCAAGCCAATTTTGATTCCAATTGGCAAGCTTGCCTTGAATCCCATGTGATCTAACTTCACTAACCAGTCTATCATGTGGAACCTTGTCAAAGGTTTCAATAAAATTCATGTAGTCAATGTCCACCACCCTCATCTATTTTCTTAGTCACATCCTCAAAAGACTCAATCAAGTTTGTGAGACATGATTTCCCATGCAAAAAAAAATGTCAACTATCCCTAATCAGTCCTTGCTTCTCCAAATGCATGTAAATCCTATTCCTCAGAATCCCCTCCAACATTTAGCTACCACCGATGTCAGACTCACCGGTCTATAGATTCCAGCCTTCTCCTCACTGCCTTTCTTAAACAACGACACACCACTGGCTACCCTCCAGTCCTCCTGTACCTCACCTGTGACTGTAGATGATACAAATATCTCTGCTAGATATCCCACAATTTCTTCCCTAGCTTCCCACAATGCTTTGGGATACACCTGATCAGGTCCTGGAGATTTATCTATCTTTATGTTTTTTAAGATTTCTAACAACTCCTCTTATACAATGTGGACAGTTTTTAAGACATCAACATTTATTTCCCAGAGTTCCCTAACCTTGATGTCTTTCTCCACAGTAAATACTGATGGAAAATATTTTGTTAATGCTTTTCCCATCTCCTGTGTTTCCACACACAGACAACCTTGTTGATCTTTAAGGGACCGTATTCTCTCCCTAGTTGTTCTTTTACTCTTAAGTTACTTGTAGAATCTCTTTGGTTTATCCTTATCTATCTCATGTCCCATTTATGCCCTCGTCCCCTTACACTCTTCATTCTTCCAACCCAAGCACAACACCAAGAGCTGCTCAGAAAAGGATCCACACTTTCATTGGAGAAAACCTGGCAAATTTAGTGTAGTTAACAATAGATAATTAATCCTGGGAGAGATCCTCCTGAATACTCTGGACATAGTATAGAAATCAGCATTAGGAAGTAAGAGTCACTGGTTTCAATTAGATTATGGGAACGATGACTTTATTTTCATACATTGGATGTGACTATAACTGACTGGGTCAGCATTTATTGCCAAGAGGACATTTCAAAGGCACCCACAGTCACATGTTGGTGTAAGGATGGCAGATTTCCTTCACTAAAAGGACACTAATGAACCAAATGCATTTTTTTAAAAAATCAATCAATAGTGGCTACATGGTTGCCATTAGGCTGTATTTTTATTTCAGGTTCTTAACTGATGTAAAATTTCACCAATTGCCATGGTGGGATCCAAACCCATGTCCCAACACATTTGCCTAAGTTTCTGGATTACTAGTCCAGTGATATTACTACTACATTACTGCTTCCGAAAGACATTTCACCCAAGATAGTCTAGTATGGATCACTCGGGTGGTTCTTGTGTTATGTTCCCTTCTAATGCTCAACTCCTTCTCTGATCAGAAATTGGATCTTGGGTTCCATACAGAACTCAACTTTGTCTCTCTGCCCAAAGAATTCAGGGTTCAACATTTTTCTAACCAGTTTAGCACCTTAGCAAATGAACTACTTAAGCAGGATTGAGAATTCAAAAAATGGTGAAATACAGAAGACAGTCATCATGATATTCCAGGCATCTGGAAGAACCTATACAATTTGCTGCCAATTTTAAAGCTTTGAAAACTGGAAGCGCTCTGAAACTGAGGTATTTCAGTTGAAATAAATCTGATGAGTGATACCATATGGGCAGAGTTAATAACATGAAAAAGGCAATCTCTCTATAAAATTTCACCTCAAAACTAAAATGTGCAAGTTGAAAAAAATTAAATATTTTTCTTAGTAAAGACCAAGAAACTTATAAGCTAAAAACTCACCTATGTAATAGGTAGAATTAGAATATAAGTACTAAATGGAATGACAGAAAGTTTGTTATAATGGCTGACTGACCCAATGACCAACTTCATAATATTCTTATCAATTACACATAATTGATGATTTTCATAGTCCTCATAGAGCTACAATGAGTTGCTTAGCAGCTGCTGAATTATACAGATTTCTTAAATTCATTTTCCTCCTGCTTATTATTTTGGGTCGGCTTCTCCTGTTGCTAATTGTAATGCAACTTTAAACATTTTTACATTCACATTTGTTTTTTGAAGCTAAATCAATTGGGAACTCTTTCCCTGTAGTTATTCCTAATTATTGATCCTCAAGAATACAAAAATATTGAATTGTGCCCACAATTTCTAAAACTACATCTGTTGTGTCGCACTTCTGAAGTATTAATGCAATGTTAAAACTCTTTTCCTTGCTTTCAATTCCATCATGGTATCATACCTCTAAATCCACGTAATCTTCTTCTGCCCTAAAGGAACTCTGTACTCTTTCAATTTTGATTTCTGCAAGACCTCTTTATTATCTGCTGAGGAGTGTAGCTTAATCACCTGTTCTCAGAGGCCCAGTTGCTGTTGTAATCACAGGACGAAAGTGAGGACTGCAGATGTTGGAGATCAGAGTCAAGATTAGAGTGCTGAAAAAGCACAGCAGGTCAGGCAGCATCTGAGGAGCAGGAAAATCAATGGTTTGGGCAAAAGCCCTTCATCAGGAATGAGGCTGGGAGTCTCCGACGTGGAGAGATAAATGGAAGAGGCGTGGGGCTCGGGAGCAGGTAGCTAGGAGTGCAATAGGTGGATGGAGGTGGGGATGAAGGTGATAAGTTGGAGAGCAGAGGGTAGCGGATGGGGGGAAGGAAGATTGACAGGTAGGACAGGTCATGAGGATGGTGCTGAGCTGGCAGGTTGAACTGGGGTAAGGTGGGGGGAGAGGAAATGAGGAAACTGGTGAAGTCCACATTGATGCCCTGGGGTTGAAACGTTCCGAGGCGAAAGATGAGGCGTTCTTTCTCCAGGCGTCGGGTGGTGAGGGTGAGGCCCAGGACCTGCATGTCCTCGGCAGAGTGGAAGGGTGAGTTAAACTGTTCAGCCACGGGGCAGTGGGATTGATTGTTTTTTTTTAGATTAGATTAGATTAGATTACTTACAGTGTGGAAACAGGCCCTTCGGCCCAACAAGTCCACACCGACCCGCCGAAGCGCAACCCACCCATACCCCTACATTTACCCCTTACCTAACACTACGGGCAATTTAGCATAGCCAATTCACCTAACCCGCACATCTTTGGACTGTGGGAGGAAACCGGAGCACCCGGAGGAAACCCACGCAGACACGGGGAGAACGTGCAAACTCCACACAGGCAGTCGCCTGAGTCAGGAATTGAACCTGGGTCTCAGGCGCTGTGAGGCAGCAGTGCTAACCACTGCGCCACCGTGCCGCCCATGAATGGGTATGGGTGTCCCAGAGATGTTCCCTAAACCATTCTTCAAGAAAGCATCCAGTCTCCCCAATGTAAATGAGACTCCACCGGGAGCAACGAATACAATAAATGACATTTGTGGAAGTGCAGGTGAAACTTTAATGGATGTGGAAGGCTCCTTTGGGGCCTTGGTTGGAGGTGAGAAGGGAGGTGTGGACATAAATTTTGGAATTCCTGCGGTGGCAGGAGAAGGTAGGTTGTTGGGGGGCATGGATCTGACAAGGTAGTCACTGAAGGAACAGTCTTTGCGGAAAGCGGATAGGGGTGAGGAGGGAAATATATTCCTGGTGGTGGGGTCTGTTTGTAGGTGGTGGAAATGGTGGCGGATGATGTGGTTTATGCTGAGGTTGGTGGGATGGAGCGTGAGGACGGAGGGATGGTTCTGTCCTTGTTGCAGTTAGAGAGGTGAGGTTTGAGGGTGGAGGTGTGGGACGTGGATGAGATGTGTTGGAGGGCATCTTCAACCACATGGGAAGGGAAATTACGGCCTTTAAAGAAGGAGACCATCTGGTGTGTTCTGGGGGGGATCTGGTCCTCCTGGAACATGATAGAGTCATAGAGTCATAGAGATGTACAGCATAGAAACAGACCCTTCAGTCCAACACGTCCATGCCGACCAGATATCCCATCCAAATCTAGTCCCACCTGCCAGCACCAGGCTCATATCCCTCAAAACCCTTCCTATTTATATACCCATCCAAATGCCTCCTAAATGTTGCAATTGTACCAGCCTCCACCATATGCTCTGGCAGCTCATTACATACACATACACACTCTGTGTGAAGAAGTTGCCCCTTAGGTCTCTATTATATCTTTCCCCTCTCACCCTAAACCTATGCTCTCTAGTTCTGGACTCCCCGACCCCAGAGAAATGACTTTGTCTATTTATCCTATCCATGCCCCTCATAATTTTGTAAACCTCTGTAAGTTCACCCCTCAGCCTCCGACGCTCCAGGGAAAACAGTCCCAGTCTGTTCAGCCTCTCCTTGCAGCTCAAATCCTCCAACCCTGGCAACATCCTTGTAATTCTTTTCTGAACCCTTTCAAGTTTCACAACATCTTTCCGATAGAAAGGAGACCAGAATTGCACGCAGTATTCCAACAATGGCCTAACCAATGTCCTGTACAGCCACAACATGACCTCCCAACTCCTGTACTCAACAGGTTCATACCTCCTTGAAAGTGGAGTTGCAGGTAGATAGGTTAGTGAAGAAGGCATTTGGTATGCTTTCCTTTATTTGCCAATGAACCTACACTCCAGTTCTCTTTATTCAGCAACACTCCCTAGGACCTTACCATTAAATATATAGGTCCTGCTAAGACTTGCTTTCCCAAAATGCAGCACCTCGCATTTATCTGAATTAAACTCCATCGGCCACTTCTCAGCCCATTGGCCCATCTGGTCAAGATCCTGTTGTAATCTGAGGTAACCCTCTACTCTGTCCACTACACCTCCAATTTTGGTGTCATCTGCAAACTTACTAGCTGCACCTCTTATGCTCACATCCACATCATTTATCTAAATGACAAAAAGTAAAGGGCCCAGCACCGATCCTTGTGGCACTCCACTGGTCACAGCCCTCCAGTTTGAAAAACAACCCTCCACCACCACTCTCTGTCTTCTACCTTTGATCCAGTTCTGTATCTAAATGGCTAGTTCTCCCGGTATTCCATGAGATCTAACCTTGCTAATCAGTCTCCCATGGGGAACCTTGTCGAACGCCTTACTGAAGTCCATATAGATCACATCTACTGCTCTGCCCTCATCAATCTTCTTTGTTACTTCTTCAAAAAACTCAATCAAGTTTGTGAGACATGATTTCCCATGCACAAAGCCATGTTGACTATTCTGGATCAGTCCTTGCCTTTCCAAATACATGTACATCCTGTCCCTCATGATTCCCTCCAACAACTTGCCCACCACCGAGGTCAGGCTCACCGGTCTTTAGCTCCCTGGCTTGTCTTTACTGCCCTTCTTAAACAGTGGCACCACGTTTGCCAACCTCCAGTCTTCTGGCACCTCACCTGTGACTATCGATGATACAAATATCTCAGCAATAAGTCCAGCAATCATTTCTCTAGCTTTCCACGGCGTTTTGGGTACACCTGATCAGGTCCTGGGGATTTATCCACCTTTAATCGTTTCAAGACAACCAGCACTTCCTCCTCTGTAATCTGGACATTTTGCAAGATGTCACCATCTATTTCCCTACATTCTATATCTTCCATATCCTTTTCCACAGTAAATACTGATGCAAAATATTCATTTAGTATCTCCCCCATTTTCTGTGGTTCCACACAAAGGCCACATTGCTGATCTTTGAGGGGCCCTATTCTCTCCCTAGTTACCCTTTTGTCCTTACTGCAGATGCGGAGAAATTAGGAATATTGGATAGCATTTTTGCTATCATCAGTCATCAGTGTAGGGGAGGAAGAGGTGGGGAGTGGTGCCAGTGTAACTACGGAAGATGGACTGTTCTACGTAGCCAACAATGACTGCATCAAAGTCACGTCATGGTGCCATGAGGAGGTTGAGCAGTTCATCAATTTCACCAACACATTCCAGACTGAACTTAAACTCACCTGGACTATATCTCCATCTCCATCAATGACGACCAACTCAACACTGACATTTTTTACAAACCCATTGACTCCCACAGCTACCTGGATTACACCTCTTCCCACCCTACCTCCTGCAAAAATGCTATCCCATAATCCCAATTCCTCCACTGCTGCCATATCTGCTCCCAGGAGGACCAGTTCCACCACGGAACAAGCCAGATGGTCTCCTTCTTTAAAGACTGAAATTTCCCTTCCTACGTGGTTAAAGATGCCCTCCAATGAATCTCATCCACGTCCTGCATCTCTGCCTTCAAACTCCATCCCTCCAACCGCAACAAGGACAAAACTCCCCCATGTCCTCATCTTCCATCCCACCAACCTCCATACAAGCCGCATCCCAGCCGACATTTCCGCCACCTACAAACAGACCCCACCACCAGGAATATACATCCCTCCTCCCCACTCTATCCACTTTCTGCAAAGACTGTTCCCTCTGTGACTATCTGGTCATGTCCACACCCACCAACAACCCACCCTCCCCTCCTGCACCTTCCCCTGCCACTGCAGGGTTTGCAAAACCTCCTCCCACACCTCCTCCCTCACCTCCATCCAAGGCCCTAAAGGAGTCTTCCACATTCATCAAAGTTTCATCTGCACATCCACCAATAACATTTATTGTATCCGTTGCTCCCGATGTGGTCTCCTTTACATTGGGGAGACTGGACACCTTCTCGCAGAGCACTTTAGGGAACATCACCAGGACACCTGCATCAATCAACCCCACTGCCCCGAGGCTGAACATTTCAACTCCCCCTCCCACTCTGCCCAGATGCACATCCTAAGCCCCATCCACCGCCGCTCCCTCACCACCCAACACCTTGAGGAAGAATAACTAATCTTCTGCTCCGGAATACTTCAACCCCAAAGCATCAATGTGGACTTTACCAGTTTCCTTATTTCCCCTCCCCCTACTTTACCCTAGTACCAGCCTGCCAGCTCAACACCATCCTCATGACCTGTCCTACTTGCCAATTTTCCTTCCAACCTATCCACTCCACCCTCTTCTCTGACCACCTCCATCCACCTATTGTACTCTTGGCTACCTTCCTCTTAGCCCCACTCTCCTCCCATTTATCTCTCCACCCCAAAGGTTCCCTGCCTCATTCTTGACAAAGGGCTTTCGGCAGAAATGACGATTTTCTTGCTCGTCAGATGCTGCCTGACCTGCTGTGCTTTTCCAGCACTACTCTAGACTTGACTGTTATAGTTGCAGTCTGTCAAAAGCGCAATCAATTATTTCAAATTCTACCCCATCACCAACTGCTCTCTAACCATAGTCTTCTCATTCCCATCTCAATATTTTCATTCTGAGTTACGCAAACTCTGGGCTACCTGAGAAAATTTGGAAGGAACCAGTTTGAAAAATAACATCCAACTTCTTACCTGATGCCTGCACAGCCGTGAAAGTAAAAATAACACACAGTGGTTTGTGTGTAGAATGAACTGCTAAAGGAAACAAATAGGTGCAGGTCCAATTAGAACATTTGAAAGACATTTGGACAAGGACATGAATAGGAAAGATTCAGAGGCTATGATTCAAATGCAGGCAAATGGGATGAGTTTAGATTGAGAAACTTGGTCAACCTGGACAAGTTGAACCAAAGGTCTGTTTCTGTGCTGTATGACTCTATCACTGTAGTATTACTGAAAAATTACACATCTTTTAGAAGCTTTTTGTCTCAGACTCATTAAGACAATTTGGAAGAATACCCATTTAATGGTGAAAACAAAGACTGGCAGATGACTCTCAAAGATCATTTACCTGGTGAATCAGACTGGGAGAAAGTGAGGACTGCAGATGCTGGAGATCAGAGCTGAAAAATGTGTTGCTGGAAAAATGGCCTTTCCTGAAGAAGGGCTTATGCCCGAAACATCGATTCTCCTGCTCCTTGGATGCTGCCTGACCTGCTGCGCTTTTCCAGCAACACATTTTTCAGCCCTGGTGAATCAGAGTCCACATGCAACCAATCAGCATTCCCCTCTCTCATAGTATAAACGTTGATTCTTTTTTTCCTCTTAAATTAGTATAGTCTTGATATGTGCAAGTTAATAAGCTTCAGCAAATGTGTATACTTTCAGCAAAAGCTCTGCATTATCAAATGACTATTTTTACCTCTTTCACCATAAGCTTCGTGATATCACTGCATCTGCAACCTCAGATTAATATTTCTTTTGTTGACCTTTACTTCTGTTTCTGTAGTCGTGCCACAAGATGGCTGCTTGCTGCAGAGGTGACTTTCAATCTAATTAATAAATAATTTTTTAAGTTCTCACTTTTCCAGCCTGGATTAATGTACTTTTGAAATACTTTCCCTGTCCTTTTGGGAGTTTAAGCTTTGCTCATGGTGTCACAAATATCTGCTTACTCAGTGCTGAATTCTAGCTCAGTACTGCACAGACAGGCCACCCAACTCCTTGCGCTGCAGCCTGTATCTGCTATAAGTTACCAATTACTTTCATGTGGTTCTACATAGGCTTTATCCAGCTGCTATCACTCTCTCATCGAGAAAGCTAATTTTGGGTTCTGCAAATGTGCATTGTTTGGTCATTAACTTGCATTGTGTGAGTCAAGTGAGCATCACTGACAACTGCTGATTGTCTTCTCCTTGACACTTCCATGGGCAACAACATCATCAAGTCTACTGTGTATCCCCTGAATATCTGACAAGAGTGAAGGGACAATTCCTTGAGATATGCTAGTCCATCGAGTATTCTGCAGTCCTGAAATGTACCTTCAGGTAAAACAAAAGTTTAAGGCGTCAGGTTTATTCTGCTAGTGATACATGACGATAGCTGTATTGCATATTAAGCCATTGAAGACTCTCAAGTTTTGGAATGATGCTGATAGTTCTTCGATTGTAGGAAGTGGATGCTTGTCTAGAATAACATAAAAGATTAATTTAAAATACTTCTGCAACCAAACAAAATGGCTGGAATTCTTCTTACAGTTCAGCTTCGAGTAACTTCTTTGGTGTCTGTTTACTTTGGTCTGAATACATAGCAGACCTAATCAACCACACACAGAGAATATAGATCAATTTCCAGACTCTCATTACTTGACAAAGAATAATTAACAAATGGAGGGTCTCCACAGGAATATTTTCTGTGAGTAGAATACTTTGGTCCCTAGATCTGTTCAAAATATTTTGATTAAACTGCAAGACATTATCTAAGAGCTATGGCAGAATTTAGTTTACTCATTTGCAAGTCTATGCCATAGTGTATGGTAAAGCAGAATCTTTAATGTGCCCAATGGGGTAGTCACCCACTGGTTGGAGAACCAGCAGTGAACACCTTCCCACCATTTCTCTGGCAAGGCCCAATGGAAATAGGTGCTCATCAGGTACTTCTGTTGGGTCTTCCCTGGGATTAAGGAGCCTGGGGGCAGAAATGGTTCCTGCTAAGAGCTGCTGGCCAATTAGAGACTGGCAGTTGATCATTGCCATCACAAAACTGGAAGTGGGCGCAGAGGCTGGCAATGTACCTACCAGAGGCTCAGGGTTAATGAGGAACTCCTGGTCAAAGATGTGTGAGAGTGGGATGGCGGTCACAGGAAGTGGCTTGTGGGACAGGATGTGCAGTATGTTCAGAGTCAAAAGGGCAATAAATTTAATCCGGCCTCCCCACTTTCTCAAAGGTGGGTCACTTGATCAGGAACTTCAACTAGGTCCACATCACACAAACATCTTATGAAGAAAACTGACATAAAATAGATGCATAATGTGGCTAGTCCAAATGAAGAAATGAAAGCAATCACTATCAAAACCTTGCAACCATTCTGTTCCTGACTAGCACTATTCATATAAACATCTGCAGTAGCTTTTCCAGTATTTATAGATTATCATATGCTAAGAATGTTTATCAAGTTACATTGCTATTAGATGAACATTGGGTGAGTCTTTGCTCTAAAGGTTTCTGCTATAGATCAGGTGCAAACTACCTATCACAAAAATCTCATACTATTGCTTCTGTACTGGTTTTTGTGTTTGCTATGTTGAAAGAACAGGCTGTGAGTCTTTAGTCAGCGCCGCAACATTCATAAATTGCTTTCTAATTCATTTTGCATGATCTGGACAGCCCTGTGAAGGTACTTTTTATTATGGGTCTGGTTCAATTTATCATCTAAATACCTCACAGTAAAAAGAGTAGTTGCAACATTTAGAACATTCTTACCTGAAAAAGTAGGAGGACAAGAAGGGACAGTAAGATCAAGCCTGATCTTTAACCTCAACTTCACCTTCCCTCACTGTTCTCACATTCCTTGATTCCTTTATAATTAATGGTCTATCAACCTCAGTCTTGAACATCCTGAACATTGAACGTTCACAGTCCTCCTGTATAGCGACTTCTGAATTGGTTCCATGAAGAAAGTTTTCCTCATCTCAGGTCTAAATAACTGAGCACTTTATTCTGACACTGTGACTCTTGGTTCTGGACTCTTTAGCTTTGGGAAACATTAATCCAGCATCTATCCTGTCAAATCATTGAAGTTTATTTCTGTGTTTCAAGGAGATCACATTTCATTCTTCAGAAGACTTTTTCCTGTTCTATTCTGTAATCATTCATCAATCTCATTAGACCAGGAATCAGTCTGATGAACCTTGCATTGCACTCTCCCTTTCTTAAGTTAAGACCAAATCCTGAGACACAAGTCCAATTGAAGCACCTCAATGGCCATGCATAATTGCAGTAAGGCTTTTGTACTCCAAATCATTCCAATTCCTTTAAATTAAGGCCATCATCCCATTTGGTTTCTTAATTGTTTCCTGGACTGAGTGCTAATTATTTGAAGATTTTGTGGAAGAACTGGCATGAATTGCATTGAATTGACATGGGGTCCTTAAGGGGCCATGGGAATGGTCAAGAGAAACAGGATGGCATGACAATTGGCACAGAGGTGCCATGAAGTGTGGGTGGAAGTGACAGGGGCTGAGACACGGAGGCCAGATGACCTAAAATCTATGGAAACATCTGGGGTGAAGTACCAGAGAAATGAGGCAGTTCTCTTGAATAGGTTACTTTGGCACTCCACTCTCTACATGGTGACCTTCGTTCTGCTTCCAGGGCCTGTGATCACCCTGCCACACCTGCCAGCTACTCCCTCCCCAACCTCGAACAGGCACTTTCCCCTGAGATGGGGGCTGTAAGATTAGAAATTTGCTGACTCAAACTACTTACCTCAGGAGTGATAATTGTTCCTCCTTTTCAGTTTTGGTCATTATAATCTCGAAAATCATGAGAAGTTGAGCAAACGTGGCTTTTTTTTTCATAAAGTTTAATCATATGGTTATTTTCTATGTTTTGTTTTCCTTCATCAGCTTTATCCACTGGTTTGAACTTGCATAGCTGTAGAAGT
The DNA here is from genome assembly GCF_020745735.1 of Hemiscyllium ocellatum. Lineage (NCBI taxonomy): Eukaryota > Metazoa > Chordata > Chondrichthyes > Orectolobiformes > Hemiscylliidae > Hemiscyllium > Hemiscyllium ocellatum. Next base: position 61,571,318 of record NC_083410.1, on the reverse strand, counting down.
TTTTATCATCTTTTGAAATAATTTATGCTCATTCTTCTGTTCTCTTCTTCAATTTCTTAGACATATTTCTCTGAATTCCGCTTTCATGCTAATTGTATTTTCTGGCAGCTTTTCAGTCTCTCCCTTCACTTTACAATCATCTTTAACATCTTTTGTAGCTACAATTGGATCACTTTTTCTAATTTTTCAAAAAGTTCTTTTGGAGGTATATAATTATGGGGACTTTAAAATTATTTATTTAAATGATTGCCATTGCCTATCTAACATCAGACTTTGTAAGCAAACACCAAAAGAACTGCAGATGCTGTAAGTCAGAAAGAAAGACAAAAATTGCTGGAAAAGCTCAGCAGATTTAGCAGCATCTGGTGGCAAGAAATCAGAGTTAAAGATTCAGGTTGAGTGACACTTCCTCTGAATTCCCGAAACATTAACTCTGATTTCTCGCCACAGAAGCTGACAGACCTGATGAGTTTTTCCAGCAATTTCTGTTTTTTGTACCAGACCTTGTATTATTGTTTCCCAATCTACCTTATCCAACTTGCCATGAATAACAAGTAGGGTGCTTTATTTAGATTTAATTTCAGAATTAAGTAAATTACTTTAAATTTATGTAAAATTGTATCATATTATGAATATTCTTCCCCAGAGATTCCTCTACTGGGAGTTTACTAATTAATCGTGTCTTTTCATACAATGGTGGATCTAAAATAGTCAGTTAGTTCCCTAATTAGTTCCTTGAAGTACTGATCTAGAAAACTAACTTGTACACTTTCACTGAATTCATCCTTTGCACTAATACTGCAAATATCTATATGAAAATTGAAATCCCCATAATTAACCTAGTCACATGTACTTCTAAATTTCTGACTTCTACTCTGCTTTTCTGATTCATCGTTCCAATATTAGGAAGTGCAGGGTGAAGGGATTTGTTAACTCTGTAAACCAGACCTGGGAAGAAGTGGCCTGAAAGGTTCAAATTTCATTTAAGGGCGATGGATTTCCGGGAGGTAGGCCAGTGATCTCAGAACTTGGCAGGCAGCTGCCATGTGTAAATGTCCTTGCACTGGCACTGGTACTGCCACTGCAAGAAGAATGAAATAAGAATGAAAGAAATTCATCTTTCCAGCTCTCACCACTTATACCCCATCTTCCCAGCCACACACACAGACTCCTCATGCCTCATCCTTACCTGCCTATGCTCCTTTATGCCTACACTCTATCCATCTAAAATGTTTCACTAATACATTCCATGTCCATTCATTGTACCTTCACTTGCCCCCAAGGTCTGTTAAAACCCTTGTCCCAACTTACTGCTAACTCATGCCAACAGATGCCGTCTTTTCCATTATCCTTATCACTTTCACATTCCATGCCAACTCACTGGATGGGTAGACCTCTAAAGCCATTCAGAGAAAAGATAAAATAAAGTTCAATAAATAAGGTTCTAAATATCTATTGCAGACTTCATAATCTCCATTGTGCTCTGGCACTGTAGTTTGCAAAGAGATATAGAAATTCAAAACTGGGCCTCCAAGGGATCTGTGGGTCATGAGTAGCAAAAGAATAGTATACAATCACAATGCACTTCATGGCCTGGCATATTACCCCACTCTATTGTTACCATCTAGCCTGGTGATCATCCCTGGTTCAATGAAGAGTACAGGAGAACAAGATGGCCGTGGTGGCAGAGGAGGCACCTTCCACTTATCTTTTTTTTTCTTCTTTTCTCGTTTTCTTCTGTCCTTTTTAAAAATTTTCTTTTAACTTACCTTCTGAAGAGAGCTCAGTCATGGCGGCAACAATGGCGACAGCAGCAGAGTCTGGAGTCCGAAGGTGGCAGCACTGACAGAGATTTGGATACTCTTGTACATGAATGACATATTATCTTGCTGATGCAGCAGGTAATTAAGAAGGCAAATGGAATCTGGTTCTTTATTGCTAGAGGGTTTGAGTTTGAAAATAGGAAGTCTTGATACAACCATACAGTGTGTTGGTGCGGCCACACCTGAAGTCCTGTGTCCAGTTTTGATCCCTGTAGGTAAGAAAGGATGTACTGGCATTGGAGACAGTTTAAAAGAGATTGGCTAGGCCGATTTCTAGAATAAAGGAGCTGTTTTATCAAGAAATTCTAAACAGGTTAGGTCTTTATTCGCTACAGAGGGGTGGATCTATTGAAACATACAAAGATTCTGACAAGGTAGATGATGAGATGGTCCAATCCTCCTCCAGTCCCCAATATCTTCCCACAGCACCTTCCTGTGCAATCACAGAAGGTGTAAAACTTATGATTTATTTCCTCCCCCTCACTATCCAAGGCCCCAGACACACCTTCCAGGTAGAGCAGCAATTTACCTGTACTTCACTGAATCACCCATCTTTAACATAGAAACCAAACTTTACCCAGCTCCAATCAGTTCAGAAGAAGGGTGACTGCACCTGAAATGCACCTGCAGTCTGCTTTCTCTCCACAAATGCTGCCAGACCTGCTGAATTGTTCCAGCAATTTTTGATTTTGTTCCTGATTTTCAGCATGCACACCTCTTTGGCCTTTGGTTTAGATGTTGAGACGCATTCACAAATACAGGAATTTGAAACTAAGAAACACAGTTACAAAAAAAAGGAAATGTGAAGGAATTTCTTGTCTCAATGGGTAGTTAAAGTAATGAATGCTCTACTCCAGAGGTTTTTGGAAGCCAGATCACTGAAAGTACTGTAAAAGGAGGTAGATAATGTTTTGAGATATTGCAGACTTGAGGATTATGGGAAACATGCATAAAAGAGGATTTAAGGCTTGGGGTAGATCAGCCATAATATTATTGAGTGACAGGGTAAGCCCATACCAGCTCCTATGGTCTTACATCGAAGAGTCTATAAGTACATTGAGTTGTCAATAAATTGGAAATATGCCAATAAAATGGAGAAATTGCAATAATAAAGAATGTCTGTGAAGTTATTCATACAGCAATCCAGTAACAGAAACCCTTAAACCCATTCAACAGGCAGAGTAAAAGAGCAAGAAATCATTCAGTTTTTAGTGCTCCAAACATTTTAAAATAGAATCCCTACAGTGTGGAACCAAGTCATTCAGCCCAACAGGTCCACACCGATGCTCCGAAGAGAATCCCACCCAGACCCATTCTCCTACTCTATATTTCCCCTGACTAATGCACCTAACCTGCACATCCCTGGACAATTTAGTTTAGATTAGATTCCCACCCAGATCCATTCCCCTGCCCCATTACTCGACATTTCCCCTGACTAATGCATCTAACCTGCACATCCCTGGACACTGTGGGCAATTTAGCATGGCCAATTCACCTAACCTGCTCATCTTTGGACTGTCGGAGGAAACCCACGCAAATATTGGGACAATGTGCAAACTCCACACAGACAGTCACCTGAGGCTGGAATCGAGCCCAGGCCCCTAGTGCTGTGAGGCAGCTGTGCTAACCACTGAGCCACCATACCGCCCCATGTTAAATTTTTCAGGCAGGACTTTTAAATGCCTTGACAGCTCCTTTCAGCACACCCTCTTACCTTTTCACTTTGAAAGGTCCTTAGTACATTAATCCTTAGTCCTAGTTAATTAGTTAGTAAAGAACTGCAATTAAGAATTTTCTTCTAAGTTGCTGTAAATAAGAGAAATTGATTATTTTTTAAAGAAGTAGCAGTACTTGGATTTAACTGAGTAAACCAGGAATAAGGGAAAGTCAGCACCACGATAGTAAATATAAGTAAAGATAAAGTAAGAGAAATAAATTTAAGATAGGACAGTGCAGTCCAGTTCAGAAAGATGCTTGACCTGTCATATGTGGGAAGTCAATAAGCTTCCCACTGTCTTTGATGGCCACCCATGTAGGAAGTGCTGCCTACTGCAGAGAATACAGCTCAGGGTTTCAGACCTTATGGTGTTACTGTGAGACCTCTGCAAATCTGAGAGCCCCCCTGAATAGCAGGTCCAGAGTGGTGGTCACCTTAAGTGCATGGAGGCTGAAAGAGAAATGATAGCAGCCAGGCAGTTCAAGAGAAACAGCAGTCCCCTTGAGTCCCAGTCACAAATTGGTTTTCTATTTTGGAAGCTGATGGGGGCTCTGGTTTCGTAAGAGAGTGCAGTCAGGGTCAAGGTTGTAGAAGTATGAGAGTTTGGAGAAAGAAAAGTGGAAGAGCTATTGCCGTGGACAATTCAGTACCTACGGGGAACAGACAGGCATTTCTGTGGCTGTAGAGCTGACTCCAGGATGGTAGTATCAAAGTCAATGAGGTCAGACAGTGATTGCAGGATGTCCTTCTGGGGAGGATGAACAGCTAGAGGTCATGATCCACACTGGTATCATGAGAGGGATGTGGTCCTGCAATCAGAATTTGGGAAACTTTGTAAGAAATCAGTAAATGTAGTATGGAAATGCAGGAAATTGAGATTTTAGTGGTAGTTATGTAAGTATAGACTCAACGGGCCAAAGGGCCTTTTCTGCACTGAATGATTCTATGAATCTATAAGCAGATCAAGTGGCAGTGGAACATTTAGGAGATAGCAATAATTGCATCATAAGGTTTAATATGATTATAAAAATGAACAACTGGCTAACCAGAGTAAGTAACAGCAGGAGAGTCAGTTTCAATGGGGCAAGAATACAGCTGGGCCAGAAAGATTACAATAAAAGGCCAATAGGAAAAACTGTAGTTGAATTAGAAGCTACCTTTAGATATGAAATGGTTTGGTCACAGCTAAGACATACTTCCTCAAAAAGAAAGGCAAGGCATACAAATCCAGGGCTTCTTGTGAAAACATTAAAAAGATGTGTTTATAACAGTTGTCTTAAAATGCAATTGAGAACCTAAAGGAATAGAGAAAGTTCAAAGGGGAGGTAGAAAATACAGATTGGAGACAAAGAGGAAGAATGAGAAAAGTCTGATGGCCAGCATGAAAAGGAATCTCAGAATCTTCTATGGCAAATAAGTTGATTAGAAATTATCTAAAGAGGAGTAGGACCAATTAGAGACCAAAAGGGGAATTTACACATATAGGCATAGAGCATGGCTGAGGTCATAACTGAATTAGAAGAGCCAGTATGGATTTAGAACCCTATAATGATAGAAAAGATGCTGGACTCAAACAGGTCATTCAGCCTGTCTGTTCCACCTGGATAAACTAGCTTCCCATTCTAATTGCACTTCTCAGCAACTGGTTCATAACCCTGTAAGTTACAGTGCTTCAGATACAGATTACAAATGTTTTAGCTATCCAAGTCATAGTGACAGAGGCTGAGACTCTCACAAGATGGATTCAAAATTGTGAAGGAAGTGTTGGATAACTTTAAATAGAGTTGACAATGCACCAGGGCCGAATGAGATGCTTCTAATGATTTCAAGGGAAGCGAGAGTGAAAATTGCAGAGGCACTAGCCATATTCTTTCAGTTATACTAAACTCAGGAGAGGTTCCAGAATTGCAAACATAATTCCCTTGTTCAGGAGGGTTATAAGGATCAACCCAGCAATTACAGAACATTTAGTTTAACCTCAATTGTGGGGAGCTTTCTAGAAATAATTATTCAGGATAGAATTGTGGCTGTGTGGAAAAAAGGTGATTGATACAGAAGAGCCAGCATGGATTTAAAACCATTGAAAAGTTACAGAACAATGGGGGCTATTTAGCCTATCATGTTTATGTCAGCTCAACAAACTAGCCAACCATTATAATTCCGCTAACCGAAAGAGAAAATGCTGGAAAATCTCAGCAGGTCTGGCAGCATCTGTAAGGAGAGAAAACAGCTGATGTTTCGAGTCTAACTGACCCTTTATCAAAGCTGTGACAAAGGGTCAGTTAAACTCGAAATGTCTGCTCTTTTCTCTTCTTACAGATGCTGCCAGACCTGCTGAGATTTTCCAGCATTTTCTCTTTTGGTTTCAGATTCCAGCATCCGCAGTAATTTGCTTTTATCATTCAAATTCCACTGTTCTGCACCTAGTCTGTAGCCTTGGAGGGTATATTAAATCCTAGTTCATTTTAAAAACATTGACAATTTCCATCTCAACCACCAAATTAGATAGCAAATTCCAAACACCAATCACTCTCTAGGTCAAGACATTTTCTAGTATCCTCTGCAATCCTTCTACCAATCTGTCATTAAATCTGTCATTGATCCCTCCACCAGGAGAAATGATTTCCCATGCATACTCTACCAAGCCCTTCATTATTTTGATGAATTATTGTTCAGCTTCCTCTGTTCTTATGAAAACAACCACAGCTTCTCCAATCTTTCCTCCACAGCTGAAATTGATTAGTCCTGGCAACATTCCTGTAAATCTCTTCTGTGCTTCCTCCAAAGCAATTATATTGTTACCGTAATATGGTGACCAGAACTGGACATAATACACCAGCTATGGCATAATCAGTAACTCATGTAGCTCCAACATTTTATCACTTCTTTTGTTTTCAATATCCCAACCCTTGAAGGAATGCATCCCTTAAGCTTCTTTACAACTCTGTCTAAATGTCTTGCCACCTTCAGAAACTTGTGAACACTTCCTTTATTCCTCTCAATACTCACCTGTGGAATAATTCCAGGAATGAGAAACTTCAGTTATGAGGAGAAATGAAAGAGGTTGGAATTGTTCTCCTTGGAGAGAAGAAGGCCTAGAGATGATCTGATAGTGATCAAATCTTTTTCTGCTCGTAAAAGGCTAGGGGTTGAGATGGCATACATGTAAAATGATTTGTAAATGTAGTAAATGTGATAAATGTTTTCACTCAACATTCCAGTTTGGCTCTGGAATGCATTGCCTGGAAGTGTGCTAGAGTTCAATGGAAGTAACAATGTGCAGTTGTAGGGGAAAAGCTGGAGAGTTGTACAAATTCAAATACTCATTTGGAGAGTCAGTACAGACATGCCGAGCCAAATGGCCTCCCTCTGCACCATATACCTCCGTGGTTTAGTAATTCTAATCACACCATTACCATATTTAGTAAAGTGGATAATCTTACATATTCAGTTGAAAAAATCTAGGTATATGGTGGCAATGCGGTTTTTAATATTCTAAACCTGACTTTCAACCACATGAAAAGCACATTAGAAATTCTCAGGATTGAAACACCTTTACTTTCTTATAATTTTCATCTTCGCATTCAGTCATTCTTCCTGCAAAATCCTATGTTATACTAGCATCTAATTTTTATACGGCCATTTGTATCCCCATTGCACTTAGTTGTAAGAAAGACAGAAAATGACTTGAAAAAATTACCTGTAATTGAACTGCACAGAAAATGTCAGTTGAAGAAAATGTTCTTTTCTTTAAAAAATGTCAAAAGGACCTTGCAATTAACACTTATCCTGACTGTTACATTCTCCTAAATGTGAAACTACAAATTACAAAACACAATGAGGAAATAAAGGTTTTTTGGACTGAGAAACTGTAATATATTTATAACAAGACTAAAAATTAGGTACAGTATATCCTGCATATATTTTTTTCCAGTGGATTGATACATGATTCTTTAAAGCATATCAGATATTTCAATTTTACTACCCAAGAAATCCAATTTAGTTTTTAGAAACTAGTTAGCAGGATTAATCCATCAAAGAACAAATTTATACTATTTTATTACTATTGCTCTTTTAACAGATTATCTTGCACTTTTTTTTGTAGTTTGTTCAATAGACATTTACAAATGTAAATACAAAAATTAAATCCAACTTGTTAAAATGACAGAAGCTCTACTTTTTTGAATGATTCATAAGAGACCTGTTTTAGTCGGCATAGGGTATTCCTTCAACATAAGTATGATAGAATGTCTTCAACTAGCATTATAAAAATTTATAATATTGGGGATAATTTGATGTAATAAAAGAATATAAGTTCTTTAAAAATAAAAAAAATGTGCTGGGAAACCTGGGTCCTTTCAACAGAATAGATTATCTCATAGCCCTATTTAATTTTTCTTTTCTATTCCATGAAGAAAAATCATTCACCATATACACAATTCCTAGATTTATATGATAACATTAAATAGCCTAGTTCCTCTACAATTCCAAATAAGCTACAAATCTAAATTGAATACTTTGAATCTGTCAGATTAAACAGTTTGCTGCTACATAGAAAAAACACGCAAGAAGTTAATCACATTGTTTTCAACATGCCTATGGTATACATTAGAAGAACATCAATAGAACCAGAGCCAGTGATTTATCAATACCACAATAAATCTGGTAGCATTATTTGCAACAGTACTATCCTTTGAAAATAATCATTGCTTTTTTTGTCCTGTTTGCAAGCATGATTATCAAACAAGGAATAATTAATATTTTTTATTCTTTCTAGCTGTGTTATAGAATCAAGCTGTTCAATTTCATTTGGGGTTCTAGCAAGTTACAGCAACAAACATGTTGAATTGTAGTTGTTAATAACCAAATATTTGTTCTTTTATTGTAATTCTTTCTATGCAATGAAATTTAAAAAGACAATGAATTTGTACAGTTACTGAATTTAGGTTAAATGAGTATTAACATAAATTAACTACATGGATTTTATCTCTCAGCAAATACTGCTACTTCAAGTACATGATGTAGATTTCATCAAAAGTTCTTTTGGTGATTAAGGTCTAAAACACAAATCTATTAAAATTTGTAAGTACTATCAACTGTACTAAAGAACAACAACTTTCATTTATGTAATGCCTTTAAAAGAGGAAAATGATCCAAAGGACTTCATAGTGATCTGGATAGGCAAGAAATGAACACTGAACCAATGAAGGAGATTTTGAGATAAATGCACTGAAAATTGTCTTATATTACATAATCTTAGTTTCTGTAAATGTCAAATGGATGCTGATATTTACATCTTCATTGCCATTTATAATAATTCAAATGCTAACATGGAAATAGCTAAAAATGTTTCCATAAAATGGATTGCATGATGAAAAGTATAGGTGCAGTGCAACAGGCACTTATCAAAAACTTCATGATAATTGGCAGGCATTCACCCATTGGACCAATGTCGTTCAATTTATTAGCATGACAAAGGACACAATTATTTTGGACATGCCTGAATGCAATTTTCATTAACTTTGCACTGATTTATTAACAAAGGTGTCATGAATGTAATAAAAGCAGCAGGATGCCACAAAATACCAAAATGAAGAAAAAGATAAAAGGAAAAGAACACGGCACAATTTCTGAATATACTTTGTGACATCAGGGTCAGTAAGGTTGCTTGATTCTGTCACAAGCCCTGCATTCGTGAATGAACTTCACAATTAAAAAACAGTAAGCACAGAATGTTAATATCATATTTGAATGTATTTACATATGCATTACACTACAATGACATGGTAAAAGAATGTCTTCAATTACGTGATCTTGACCAAAAACTGATTCAAATCAGTTGTTTTACTTCCATTTCCTTTCACAAAAAAAACCACCAGCAAATCCTACTTATGCCTTTATTCGGTGCAGGTGATCAGGCATTTGAAAACACTTCCACAGTCATGTGGATTGACGTCACTTATCAAGCCGCTTGTACATTCCTGGTAATCCAAGATAACTTTGCTTTTCATGCCCTTTTATTTTTCATAAGTACACATACACTATTGTTTCTTCAAATTACAAATTTCTGCTGAATTGCTGGTGTTCAGCTTAGCTTCAGATCATTTTGGGTGACATATTACAAACATCATGAAGACAGAAAATCAATAATGTCAATTTATGACAGTTTCTTTATGTTCTAGTGATATCTATCATTCGTCTAAAGAATACAAAGCAATAAATTGCCTTTGCTGTTGATTACATGCAGAGGTATTTCCTCAAAGTGCAGGGGAAGTTGTTCAGTAGAAATCAGGACAAAAGAACAGTAACACTTATGTTTTGCAGGATTGGTAATGTATATCTAGAAAAAAAACATTCTTTACAACTTCATTGAGGAACAGTAGCCATTAGTATGTAATAATGCTTCTTACCTGCAGAAATGCCACTCTTTGTTTAGTGTTATCATTTAAATACAAATGAGCATAGTTCCTAGTAATGCTTATGATATTTTAGATAGAGATTTTTAGTGAAGCCTACGAATATTTTATTTTCAAATAACCATTACAAAATCTGCCTTATTTTCTTTTAACTGGTTCTATTAGAAATTACTATTGTGACCATGATTGTTTGGGATAGAAATTCAATACTGTACTAATGTGCCTGCTGCCTTGTCATAGCCACGTGACCTCTACCACAATTCTGTACACTCACTGTCGTCATCTATCTTCCAGCCAGTTCATTAAAGTCACAATACTACAAACTGCTATCCTACAAACTCAGAACACAGTGTCACACTGGAGTTGAATTGATTGTTGAAGAGCTGTGTACAGCTAATATGAAAGGAACCCAGGAACTTTCAAAACTGCTGAAAGCTGGAAAAAGTTAAAGGAAGCAACAAAAAAGGGACAAAGAAGCAGGCTGCAACTGGATCACTGGTTTAAACACAATGATCACAAATTATTCTCTCCTGGTGCCAGTGGAAGTGAAAGGTGGTTAAAAAAGATTTCAGCAGATTTAATTAACAAGCCAGAACAGCTACAAGTAACCACACTTTTAACATCACTGGGAATGCAGTGTATTTTTCAATATGTATTTCACCCTTTGTCTCTCTGAAGAACAAAATAAACTGCAGAAAACCTTGAAGGCAAACTTGGGAACCCTAGAGGCTGTAATGTTTGATAGTATGTCTTCAATATTTTGTGAATAAATTGAAAAAGGAGTTGATCAAGGCAAAAGGTCAGGATGATCATTGACAAAAGGCAGTATGCAAATACTATGGATGAGATTACATTAAGAAAAAATAAAAGAGATATCTAGCTTGAAGAAAACAGAGTTTGCAGTACAAGAAACAAATCATTATTTGGTCAGAAACAAGTACAACAAACAGGCAGAACTAGCCACTGGAGAGATATCAGCTGAAGTTTCTGACGAATCACTCTACACCATAAAACAAGTTGGTTGAGTAGCTTCAATGCGTGATGAATAATTTGTGATTGTTGGAATGCTGCCATCAAGGCCAGTCATGAAGGTAAGCTAGAAGAGCTGGAAAAGAAGGGAATAAAGTGGCAACTTCTATAGAATGAGTTAGTAGCATGGTAGAACAAAAGCAACCTGGAAAACTAAGAGTATGCAATGACTGTATCAATCCAATAAAGTCTTAAAGAGATCTCACAGCTCCTGTGCAACAACTGAAGGAATTTTGCAAATCTTGCAAAGGCAAAAATCATCACTACTCTAGAAGTGATGGATGGTGACAAGGTACATGAAGCTAGATGAAAGCAATGGCTTTCTAACCATATTATGGATGCCATTCGGGAGTTACAGATAGTTGTACCTTCTATTGACATTTTAAGACTCCAGAGGAGCATCAATATTGATATCATGAGATAGTTAGTGATTTTCCCAGAGTGGAAGTTATAGTCGATGATCCGCTAGTTTATGGATGAAGATAGAAGAAGCCATTACAGAGCATAATCAAAATTGAGCAGAAATACCCAACAAAGCTCACCAGGTGAATCTGCAGCTGAACAAGAAAAAAATTCAATAAAGATATTCGATATCAAGTACAGGAAAAGATCTTTGCCCAGAGCCTAAAATGTGAGAGTTGCAACAGTGATGTAGAAACCAACACTGTTGGATTTGTCAACAACTTAGCGTAATTCTTGCCCAGATTTTGGACTGCTACACTACCTCGGTGACAATGACCTGCAGTAGCATTGTGGCACAGAACAATAAGTAGCATTCACTAGTATTGAGCAACTAGTGATGACAACGCCAGTACTGAAATATTACAGTATAAATGCTAAAAGAACTGCTGAGTGAAGTTAGTGAGATAGAACTTGGCAGAACACTAATGCGGAGAGAACAACAAGTTGATTTACATCCTGGATATTAATGCAAATAGAATGACACTACATTCAGATCAAGAATAAGTGCCTGACTATGGTCTTCGGTTGTGAACATTTTCATCAATACCTGGAAAGAGGCAGGGTAGAATCTTTTTGCAGCCTGAGCGATATTGGCTATGGTGAGAAAAGTGAAAAAGTCATGAAAGAGGTCTGCTGATGTCTATTTTGACCATATCCATAGTTTATGGGAGCAACACATTACATCTTTTAATGTTGCTCCAGGCTTCAAGGCAAAATCTCACTACAGAGCAGCAAGTTGTCTATTCAGAAGGTTTTTGCATGTTAATGGCATTGTTTATTGCAAATTTAATCTCATTAGTATGCAGCTTCCTGTCTTATCACTGGACATGAGTAAACTAGAAGCTTGGTAGCCAGAGCAGGCACCTGGCAACTTCAGTTCACCACTGGCTGTGAAGAAGATCCATGTTGATCCCTACATAACAGCATCTCAGAGCATGCTCCACAGATACCAGCCACATGCACCTAGAAAAGGAAAAAATATTCAGGTAAAATGAAAGTTTAATAAATTTTGGGTCAGATAGCATTTGGAACAAGCAATGTAACTTAGGAAAAATCATTGAATCAATCCACCATATTCAGGTTACTTGGAGTTGAGCATGTTAGAACAAACAAGGCAGAGGCAAAAGAGAAAGGGTTAAAACAGAGTGCCATGTCCCAGAGGTGCAGAAAATCACACAGGGTAGTGAAGCGACAACACTGCTGTGTGAACAATGCTAGGCCCACAGCAAATGGTTCTTTTCCCTTGAGAAGCCAGCCAGATGTGCCACCCTAAGACATAAAGCCATTGTACTGAAGAATTAAACAGATAGGATGTTCCAATGAGAAAGATTAGGTGTCCCATGAAAACAAGTTTAAGGATATAGCAGTTGATCTCCCCTCTTTTCTGTGCTTGCTCTGGCGTTAATTTACTATTCAAATGTCATATACAGAATTTGTCCATGATTGGATGAATGGAATCTCATGTCTTCTTGGTGATTGGCATTTTCAAATAATCTAACACCCATGTAACAGTAGTATAACAGTTCTGTAACAGCTTGAGCAAGATCCATTTGCCCCATGGGAAGTAAGTACCTTCCTTGCATATGCATGACTAAACACCAGTGTAGCTTCTCAACGTCTCAGTCTGTATTTTTTAATAGGTCAAAGTGAATATACACACTAACCCTGCCCTTTCACACTCTATATCCAGGAACATTACCATCTGTCAGTTTCTAAGGTCCCTCATGGCACATATCTGATCCACTTACAGCATATTTCTGCACTTCAATGCTGCACATTGGGCGCAATAGCTACTAACATTCGAATTCTGCCAAAAGGATACTTTGCATTCAGAGATACATATCCAACTAATGGACTGGGCCAGTCTGTATCCCTGGATTGTTCATTTGCACTTTTAGCCTCATAATCATGGCAACTGGGGCACAATATCCCTTGGCAATGTTTCTCATGTAATTGTCCGCTCGTCATCTTATTAATGATGCAACTAGCCTCTTCTACACCTTTCGTGTGGAATTGTGTGATGGGAGAGGCAGAAGTGTTCACCAACTGCCAGGACAAGGTGATTTTTACATCACCAGCACGTCTCCAAATGTAGCTGCGCATCATCTTCAGATGTTGCAAACTCAGAACTGATCCTCACACATTGGTCTGACACCACTACCCCGAAACAAAATGACCTAAGCTTAGCTGTTCAACAACAGGAGCCTGGAGATGCTGCTGACTGTGCAGTGGAAAGGAGGGTAATGTTTTATCCTGCAACTGATACGCTAGTCTGAGTTAGCGTTGGCCAAAATAACTTCCTGGGTCAGTGCAGTATCCTACAGAAGTGAAGGGAAAAGGTTCATGATTATCTGTGCTCCACAAGGCTAAGTGCCACCCTCTTTTTCCTGCTGCCTCACTCTCATGAGTCCACCACTCACTTCAATTCTATCACCGCACATACCTCTGAACAGGACTCATAGACTACAACTCTCATGATTGAATTCACCTTGTCCACTCAGTGCTGTTCACCTACCTCATCCTCCCAAACTACTGACCCTTTTACTCAATCACTGAGGACATCTTAACATCTTCTCCCCTCCTGCTTCACCAGTAGATGCTTTTTGGTCCACTGAGTGATTCAGTCACTCGCTTTGGGTTGTTGCAGGAAAATTCCTGCCTTATGTCTGCGAATGCTATACCTGCAATCCCTGCACATGACTGCAGGACAGATCAAGATAGAACCCTCTGACTGACAGAAGTCCACCATGACTGCACTGCTCCCCTTTGATTTTTACACATGGCCATTTGACTAAAATATATGCAGCCTGTTTGCAATGTAAGCTGCCAGAACACTGTACGTGTAATATTGAATCCAAAAACTTGTCCAACCCCTTGACTGTTCAGTGCTTCAGACTATGAAAAGCCACTGTTTATACATGTCAGAGAATTTAGCCCAATTAGTCAGAGAATTTAGCCCAATTAATCAGAGATCACAAACACATAGTTCAGACTGAGAACTAACAAGGATTTATTTAACAAACAGCAATATCACGGAAGAGACTTGACCCCACAGAAACAGTCACTGTTCAGAATGAACCACAGCTTCTTCCCCGAACGGAGAATACAGTGGAGTTTTATGCTCTTACAACAGTGAAGTGTGCGTGATGAGAAAATGGTGTGAGTTGTACAACAAAGAGAAATAAAGTATATTCATTGAAAAGATTCAAGTGTCCAGTCTCTGACAATGAGTTTCTTAATTGACTCAGAAGATTCCGATCCTTGGCTGGAGTAGGTGTTAGGGGGCTTCATCCTGGTATCAGTGTGTTTGTATTGTTGAGGGGGCAAGCGAGGTACCTTTGGTGCCTCCTTGTCTGGGTACCCTTTGTGAAGGCTTGACTCCTAGTGGGAGCAGCTGTGCCCTAAGGATGTCAAAGGCACTGGGCTATCGTGGAGCACAAAGCTAATTATCAGTTAATCTGAAAATGTATATTCTCTTGGTCTGGAGCTGGATGAGACATGTCCTGAGGTATGTGTGATGTCTGGGGCGGCTGGTTTGGCCAAATTGTGGCATTGTGGGTAGGTTTAGTGGCTAAGTGGAGACATTTTGTGTTGTCTGTTTTATGGCCATGTCATGGGGAGGCCGGGACCTGTATTTTTTCCCACAATACATCTGCGTTAAAAAGCAATGCAAGCAACAGAGGCTGACAGCCTGCAAGTAAATATAAATGGAACGAGGACTGAAAAGTGAAGCTAAAAGACACATCTTGTGTAGATGCATTAGATGTGTGTGTATCCCTGCATGGAAAGCAAACTCGCAGAAGTATGCACATCATAAATACTTCAGAGCTCCAAAATGAAGTCTTAAAGGACTGAAGTAGTGTGTAAATTGCTCTGAAAGCAGGCTTGATGTTGTGGTGTGTGCGTAATTTCAGTTACCAACTTGCTCACATGAAGGGTTGAGAAGGGTCAACCTTAACCCTATTGCAGAAGCATGCAGGGATGTGGTGAAGGTAGAGTTTGGTTGAATTAGTGCCATCCAGTTTCTTGTGGAAGGAGAACTGAAAATTGGGGTAGGCAGAAATATAGGTTTGTGGCTGCAGTTAGAACAGCTATCATCTTACTGGATGGCAAAGCAATCACGAGGAACTGAATGGTCCACTCTTGTTCCTCATTCTGACGATTGTATCCATTAGTTGCAGAGAGATGAGGTGAGTTAGGCTAGCAAGTGCACGCAATTAAAGTAGTCACTCCCCATTAGCGAGTTCCTGAACTGTCTTTTTATTGAAAATGTTTTGATTTATCTCAAGATTTTTTTTGTAGTTTTAACATATTTCACACCCTTGCTCACATTGCTCGAACCAGTGGAAATTTCTCCTATTGTACCTAACAGTCTAGTGCCTTGCTCAAATCAACAAAACTGTCCCAAAAAGGAGCAACTGCCCAACTGCTGTAAGAATTTCTGGTGAAGGGATCACCTCATAGATATTCCTGTCATCACAAGAGCATATTGGACAAACAGGGATGAATTGACAACCCAATGGCATATTGTGCACAGAAATAGTCATTATCCCTAAGATATTGAGTCCCTAGGAATTGAGTTGAGTCTGAGGAAGGCACGAGAAGTGCTCTACTGGTCAAACAAGAGTAATGAAATCATATCAGCCCATGCAGAGCTTGCAATGATTACCAAGCTAAGCAAGCAAGAGAGCCATTGGTGACAGATGAGATTTCAGATAGACCAGGGTAAAACTGTAAATATAGACCTCCTCACTCTTGCAGAAAGTGATTACTTGCCACTGTAAGCTACTATTCTGTTAACTGGAAGGTGAACCAATTGACTTTAATGATTACCACTGTGGTTGCAGAATACCTGAAAGATTATAGCCACTTCGTGAAAGATAGATCATAAAATGTAGATAATGTAGAAGTACTATCAACAGTCAAATGAAAAGGCAGCAGTGATAACCACCAAAGAATAATAAACAATTTGATCCAATCTAATATGGGAGCAAACAAAGCAATCCTCAAATGGAGAAGCATACCAGTTGTAGGCATATAAAATGAGTCCAAAGACTGATGTCACACTGCATCCAAACTATCTTCCAATAGAAACATTGTTCATGACAAAATCAAGTTGAAACAGCAGAAAGCTAAAACTCCTTTTTGACAAGGTGGCTAACCAGTGCCACAGTTAAGCATCAGAAAGTCAGTGAGGGAACAACCCATCAATTGGCCCAGCAAGTGTTCAGCCAATTGGCAACATAGGACCTGTGTGAAGCAGTTGTCACTGAAGTGTGGAAATGAACGACAAGATATACTGCTGCAACCACAGGCACATAAATGCAACTGGAGAAGCTGTTTCCCAGCTGAATGTGGCCGATCAGGAAATGTGAACCTACTTCCTGTACAGACCACAGATTACCCATCAGTCCCAGGGGCTTAGTGCATCCCAACATCAGAAACAGATAAATGACAGCAGGTGATATGGGATTGACACTCCAGAGAGAAGAAACATCATTCCATTTGAATTGTCATTGACAATATACATACCAAAAAGGAAATAAAGTTAAAAGTCACAAAGCACCAGGTTATAGTCCAACAGATTTATTTGGAAGCACTAGCATTTGGAGCACTGCTCCTTCATCAGGTGGTTGTGGAATATAAGATCATAAGACACAAAACTTATAGCAAATGTTTACAGTGTGATGTAACTGAAATTATATATTGAAAAAGACCTGGATTGTTTGTCAAATCTCTCATCTTTTAGAATGACCATGTTGGTTTCAGTTCTTTCATATGTAAATCACAGAACTTTTAAAAAGTTACATTCTCAAGTGAACTTTAACAATTGGTGTCATGTCGACCCAGATAAGTGCCACAATGTTCAAACTAATTCTAATCTAAACAATGGATTTACAGAATCTTACATGGCTTTATGCAGTTTATGCAGTTTTTGAGCAAAATGAACTGCAATTCTGCAAGTACAAATTCACCCCACAAACTTTTACGCGTGTATGTGCATGTGCGTGTGTGTGTATGCATGGGGGAGGGGGGTGTTGTTATGAGTGTCTGTGAGAGAGTATGTGTATGTGTGTGAGTGTGAGTGTAAAGAGGTACAAGTCTGTAAGAGGGTGCGTATGAGTGTGGGAGTTTGCGTGCGAGTATTTCATCTGGCACCAATATCTCAAGTCACCCTCCATGACAGCAGCCACATACACCTTACATCCACAGGTGCTGGCATTCAACATGTACCATCCTCATCACACCCTCATGGTATTATCAGATGACTGAGGTCACACTGACCGATGATGTCATCCTCAAGCAGACAAGGTTTAGTACCATGACCTTCTCCACTGCTCCTGTAGAAAGAGGACAAATCTACTTTACAATACTTCAACCACACAACCTCCAGCTTTCTGTCTGAAAAGCAGGGTGTCATTTTCCCCTGATCTGTCATGTCCAGGACATATATCATGAAACATGCAGGGCAGCAACACACTGACAGTGCTTAATCAGTTTTTAAGTTTTTTGAAGATGGTGTCATTACTGGAGGTCCCAAGGTATCCCAAGCGTAGTGAGTGCTTCCACCTATGGCAAGTGAGAGAATCAAGTTTCCATTGGACTGGAGCGGGGCTCCATTGTGGCGTTGTAGGTAGTTAATGAAGCAAGTTTGAAACAAAACCATGAGAAAACGCATTAGTCGTCATCGACAGAAACCATCATGAAGCTTAAACAAAATTATGGTTTTCCAAAATTTGGAAAGTCTCAGATATCTGTGTGCAATGCATGCGCAGAGTGTGATGAGAATAAAGAACCAATAGTGCATGAGAGCAGTGTGTGCATATTGAATAACTTGTGAAAATCACAACAATAAATCATATTGCATGCCTTTTTTTGTTTTGTTTTGTTTTGGAATGGAAAGTTTTTTTATATATGGAAAGTTAAATGTTTGGGATAAAATTGCAATATTATATAAATGTACCCCCGGTTTGCTGTTGTTATATATCCTTTACTATGAGGGATTATGCAGGCATCTATCTTACAGCCAATTCAATAAAGATACAGAACAAGTCAGACTGTTCTCCTGTGAGCTTGTAACAATAATTCTCCACATTATGACCTTCTGGTTTATCTGTAACAGTAGGAAAGCCCCAAAGACCAATAATGCCCTACACCAAAGCAGGAAGCAAAGCCACAGAAAATCAAATCTATATTCCCTTGTGCATCTCCATATATGTTACAGAATCAGTGTCATCTCACGCCATATAAATAAAGTTAGAAAAAATAAAACATAGCTTCGAAACAGCTCAATCTAATTTGGTCTTCATGTTTTTGTATTGACGCAACCTAAGTATTACCTGTTAAGCAGAATATTTTAAAAGAATAAGGGGGTAAATTTACTTTTGGGTAATTAGTGTGAAATGGAATTGAATTAGCCGTCAGTGAATCTAATGACTGATTTTTTTTTGCATTGAAGTCAATGGGAGGGAATATCAGGTAGTTTGTATAATGTTGGCTATTACAATAAGTTAGACATACATGTCCTATTATCAGTTCAGTGACTATATCTTTGTAAATGTTTGCATCCTCTCTTCATATTTTTCCTGTAACTTTATTTGATAAATCTCAGCAGGTTTAAGGTTGAGAGTTGGATAATCAACTCAACTCTTGTCAGACTGTTCACTACATGGGTACAATTACTGTATATGTAAACTTTAGATGGTTTCAGATGGGTAATTCTTTCCAATATCAATGACACTCAAATTATCCTTATACTCACAATAACTTGAAATGTTTTGAGGACCCGATCTTTGAAAGTGTTTAAAAATTAAATAATTTGATTCAGGATGGAAGACTGTCATAAAACTGGCCTTTCACCTCTCAAACCTAGACTGGAACTCAAGACAGACTGGTAGGTTGACGATATCATTCTGCTGCCCAAATGAAATTAGCGCAGATGGTAACTATTTAGTTCCGAGTCCATTTGAATCTAACATCAAAACACTGGCCATGATGCTGCACTAATTTAATTAATCTGGAAATCTCTCTTGGTGAAGTTGGTGTGCCAGTCCCCAGAGTTCGACTGAATTGTTAGAGCAGAGCAGAAGCGTTTTAATCGTGTCCAATTTCTGTCAAGGGAGTACTTATAGAGACAAAAAAAAGTAAAAGATAATGGTCAACTGACGAGTACAAAAAAAAATTTAGAAATATCCATATTTTGAAGATTAACTAATACAACTTAATCCAATTTGAGAGCCTGCGGATAATAGCAAGGCATTGAGCTGTAATTTTTTTCTCATAACAGAAAGTTCTCTCAACGCAGACACTTGAATTGATTTTCTAAGTATGATTATAGGCAAGTAAAACACAAAAACTTGATACTGCTTTAATTACTGGGCCATTCACCAAACATCACAATCATTCCTCTTCTGTATATATCACAGTAGTGAAAAAAAAATCAGATTTATTGCCAAATGTAGATAGTGATGGAGTAACAAGGCTCCTGGATAAATATGTCATAATTTATGGGTAAATGACAGAAATATGTAAAACATTTTATGTATTATTGGTAATATCTAAACTAAAGTTGGATTGACTACTTTGGAATTAACTGTTTGTATTCCTAATTACAGTAAAATGAGAAATCTCACCCATAATTTATTTCGTGCTTATCTGCATAATATACTCAATGCACATCAAACTGGTTAATCAATACAGACTCGCTTTGAAAATTGTATATGACAACGGGTTTTATTATTTACAGTTAATTCCTGGACTAGCCGTTACAGTTAACAAAATAAATTTTTTAAAAAATATTTCAGTTACAGCCACAGAACAACTATCCGGCTGAGATATTGCTGAGAATTGTAATCTCTCAAAAGTGGGAGCATAGGTGATTAGTGTAAGTGTTAAAAAACTGATTCCCAACTGCTTTCAATTTTAATGGGGGCAGGATGGGACTGGGCAACAAATCCTCTTGAAGGGATCAGATTGGCAATTTGAGTACTATAATGAGTCTGCATACTTCATAAACAATTTTAAAGTTATCCCTGGACAGCAGGGGTAAAACCGTAGTTACTATGAACATTTTATTTTAATTATTTACCTCCTGTTGTCCTCACCATCACTGATGCAAGACATTGGCTATTTTTGTTCATGAAATATAAAATCAAGAAACAGTTGAAAACATACAATAAACTAAAGGCTATGGGCCGTGACAATATCCTGGCTATAATACGAAACACTTGTGGTCCAGATTTGGTCATGCCCCTGAGCTGTTCAAGTACATCTATCACACTGGGTTTTCTCTGGCTAGGTTAGACAAGTTTTTGATTAACAAGAGAATCATGGTTTATCCAGTGGTGTTTTGGAGGATGTGCTGGTAGGCAGAAAAAAATGGAGTCAAGGCCACAACCAGATCGAGCAGGATCTTAATGCTCAAAGGCCCAATGGCCTAGTGTAAGAATGTTAACTTATCAACGCTAAGTGATTAGAAATAATTGAAGAAGAAAGTGATTTGGATGCTCAGGTACATAAACCACATAGACCTTTTGTAGAGCTATAACAGATGATGAAAATGGCTGATGGGATTTATCAGCATTTATCAAATAGTGGTTTGAATTCAGATGTGAGAAAGGTATGCTTCAGTGCACCAGCTGGAATTATTCCAAGACAAAAAAGAAAATGAACACCTTCTGTAATGGACACCAAACCCACACAATGCTATTTTGCCATTCAGTGGGAAATTAAAAATTACTTCTGAACACTCCAGAGTTATGCAGTTCCTGATAGTCCCTGATGTCCAATTAATAATTTTCAGCACAATGGCCCAAATCGTGCAGTCAGTGGCAATGCCAGGGTGCTTCCTGCTGACTGTGATTAAAGTTGCACCCTTACCTTAGGGCTCAGCTGTGGTTCATTTGGAGTGCAGTTGCCTGTGAGTTATAAGGTTCAGGGTTTAAATCCCACGGCAAGGCTCAAATGCAACAATCAAGGATGACCCTCTAATTCAGTACTGAGTGAGCACTGTACTCTCAGAGGTGCTGTTTTCTCACATGGAACTTTAACTGAGGCCCATCTGCCTGTTTGGCTGGATTATAAAAGATTGTGAACATTATTTCCAAGAAAAAGCAGGAGAGTTCTTCCTGGTATGCTGATCAATATTTATCCCTTAAACAACATCGCACACACAAAAAAGAAATCTGGTCATTATCAAGTTGCAGTTTGTATGAATTTGCTGAATGCAAATTAGTTGTCACACTTCCTATGATACAAGACTGACTATATTACACACTTGTGAAAACTGCAGTTTTAAGAGCATCCTGTCCCTGCTGAGGAACACAGACATTCACATAAGTACCAAAGGGGCTAATGAGGTGTTTATTGTTCAAGTTTTTTTATATTTACATTTGAGGCCTTTGCAGTACAGTTTCTGCCTATAATCATTTTCAGTCCAGGTCTTAAACCTTTGATTAACAATGTGAAAAACCTGCAGCAATTTTCTGAGGCAAGTTCAGGGCATCATTCCCTAATCAGCAATAGTGGAATCAGTGTCAGAAGGATCCAGACAGGGGTCATTGCAGAGTATGGCTGCCCATCAGAAATTTAAACTGCACATGTCAGGACACTTTCGACATCTTGATGCTCAACAGCAGTGAGCATCCCAAAATTCACCTCTAAGTCAATGGGAAGATCTGGCTCAATATTCCAAAAGTAGCAGTTAGTATTTTATTGTAAAATGCTATGTGTATTTTAAAGAGTTAGAGAACTTCATCAGTCTAAGGTATAAGGTTTTTGCTACATCTTCTCCTTCCTCAATGCAGTCTGATCACTGCTTTTCTTTGTTAATCTTGCAATATGATGCCCTAATAGTGGAAATACTAAATTAAAAATGTTTTAATTGCTTTAATATGTGACTGTAAATTATGTAATATTGTCAATGAAAATTCACTTGCCACTTAAGTGAGCACTGAAGAAATTGTTTTGCAGCAAGATGTTCTCTTGTTATGTTATTTTCTCAATTCATCATTCCTCTTTGGAGTTATAATAGGACACTTCTGTGGAATATTAAGAAAGTGCTTCATTAATATGATGGCAATCTTCAACTGCGCCATTTCATTCATGTTCCAAATCAACTTTCATTTTCTCTCCCATTAAATATCATGGCAATAATGAAAAACAAACTGTGACTTCTCCCAGAACCATGTGAAATAATTAACAGAGGCTGGTATCCCGTCATCAAGTCACCCTTTAGATACACATGAACAGTCCTTGACTATAGTGCTGTCTCATTCAGAGTCAGTGTCAGTATCTCTGACACTCTCCCTTTTCATATGGCAGCCAGGGCTCATTGATTGAACTAGATGGGTGGCACGGTGGCACAGTGGTTAGCAATGCTGCTTCACAGCGCCAGAGACCCCGGTTCATTTCCCGCCTCAGGCGACTCTCTGTGTGGAGTTTGCACATTCTCCCCGTGTCTGCGTGGGTTTCCTCCAGGTGCTCCGGTTTCCTCCCACAATCCAAAAATGTGCAGGTTAAGTGAATTGGCCATGCTAAATTGCCCGTAGTGTTAGGTGAATGGGGTAAATGTAGGAGAATGGGTCTGGGTGTGTTGCGGGTCGGTGTGGACTTGTTGAGCCGAAGGGCCTGTTTCCACACTGTAAGTAATCTAATCTAATCGAGATCAACAGCCTAAATCAGAGAACTCATATTTTTGACATCCAGCTGGCTGTTCTCATTATAATCACTGCACTCTGGTCAATATTCTTCTGTTGTCCAACAATACACAAGAAAAGCCTCTGGTTATTAATCACATTGTTGTATGTGAGACCTTGTTGTATACAAGATGATTGCCAATTTTCTGTAGTTCAAAACTCAAATGAATTTAGTCAATAAAAAGCTAAAGTCACCATAGGCCTGTTCTCTCATCGGACAGCGATAATTGATGGTGGTTTAACTTGAAGATCACTGTACCTCAGGGGAGGGGACAGTTTGAGAAGATGGTACCCTCATGGTGACCTCAGGCAGAATGGGAATTGAACCCAGGTTATTCAAGTCACTGTGCATGCAAACCAGAGTGCCACCAGAACGAAACAACCGCCAATTTACTCAACATAATAAATGAAATATTGCATTTTGAGTTGTCTTAAAAGATGTGCTCAAAGTTATTAAAATGCAAGTTTTTCTCTATCATTGCCAGGCAACCATCTGCCTGAAACATTGTATGGAATCATCCCACAATGATGTGGGCTTTAAGGATAAAGTTGGGAGAATCATGTGAGATAGTCAGTTGCTTCGGGATTTCAAACTGCAAATGCTTTCCCATCTTCAAGACCTGTTGTTCATTGAGATTCTTGCTAGTGAGTGGTGAGACGCCTAGTTTCATGCATTAATATTTTCATTATTGTGAAATATGGTTTGATTGGTGTGAAGATTCCCATTCTCCCAGCTGCAGGATCGGAGCTTGATGAATACAATTCAGAGCTGTAAACTGACAACTCCAGCTCACTTATATTTTCCTTCAGATTTCCAACAATTACCATCTCAGGGTATTCTCCATGGGCAGTGACCATACGAACAGTCTGCTCTCCACAGGACCTCAAGGTCCCTGTCAGCATAGTGGGTTGCCTATTTCACTCTGAAAGAAACTGGACAGTGCAGCAATAGACAGTCAGCTCTTGACCAAGTACACAGCTAGACTTCAAAGGTGGCACTAGCACCAGAAATCCCAGTATCTCCCATTAGTGACTAATACTTCTGCCTGTGGCAAGTGGAAGAATACGATGGTCTGGCCACCATAGAGGTGTGATGCATAGGTAATGAGGCAAATTTGAAAAGATAACATGAGAATATTCACTAGTACTTTTGGAAGGAAATCTTCCAAAACTTGCCAAATTTGGCAAATTAGCCAATTCTGGTAGGATTCTGCCCAAGTTGCCAAAAGGAGAAAGACCGAAGTGTTCTCATAACAATAATTATGTACAGAAAATATGTGTTGGTTATTACACTAATCTCTTATCTGCTGTGTTGCAAAGTGTTGTACCTCTGTAGCACAGCTTATTACATCACATTAGTTCAGTGACACAAACTGTTGCTTTCTCTGTTGTGCATAGTCAAAGTTTTGTTCCATTGAGGAATTAAAGATATTATTTTTCTGTTTATTTGTTTCATTTCAAATGATACAGAAACCTTTATTTAAATATGATTTACTCATCAACATTAAAAAGTACTTTAAAACAATGAAATTTTCTTAGAAAAATTGCACTCTCGAACAAGTTTAAATAAGTTGGTACTTATGACAGGAATGATGCAAAAGCCAAAGAAAAAAGGATTAAAGTCTCTGTGCCATCATTATTATGGAAGCAAGCTGAGGAATACTCACTGTGCCAGTTCCAAATTCACACAGAATAGAACTTTAAAAATGCGATTCTGCATCAGAAGGAGAAGACAGTTGGTGCAAATGAATAATCCAAACTTGCAAATTACATGACAAAATGTCACAAGGAATATCTTCTTTAAGCAATAAAATTCAGTGCCAAGGCAGTGTGGAGTAATATCAGATTAAAGGGTTGGGTATATAAAAATATTTTGGGTTTTCATATATATGCCTGTAAACATCTTGGAGAATATTTCTATCATCTTTTATTTAAAACAGTTACAGTGTCGGGTCAAGTTATGGTAACTGGTAATTAGAACGTATTAATACTCGGGAATCAGAATTAAATTATTCCAGTATAAAATACAACTCTATTAAAAACTAACAAGTTGACAATGCCAGCAGGCATGTGTTGCTCTGGCAGTGTCTGCCTTGGCACTAGTCCTACCTGCTAGAGAGCAGCTGGCACAAATCAGCTTGTGAACTTCAAATGCTTGTCAAGGTTTTCTTTATTTCCTTACAGCTCTATCAGTCGTGTTTGCCTTCAGACACTCACTGACAGACGGCCTGCATTGTGTCATTAGATTGGTGGTTGAAGGCAAGGATCTCAACCATTGACTCTAACTCTAAGTCTCTTTTACTTGGCGTTTAGTGCAAAAGGTGCAGCCCATTTTAATAATAGTACATCCTGCTGGTTATTAACCTAGCAGATCTAATTGGCCTGCATCTTGTGGACTGCAACCAGCAGGTGGGTAATCCTGACAAAGCTTGGCTCATTCTCCTATCTTTCATCTCTGTAAATAAACATCTCGGGTCTGCTTCTCACACTGAATGTAAGAAATTTTCACAGGGAGAGAATTTTCTCTCTACATTTTGAGAAAGAAACACAGTAACTTATTTGTAGAGAATGGGTTTTGTTATAGGTTATCTACCTGCATGAAAAAAATGAGTTGTGATCCTGGGCTGCTTAAACTCTGGAATTTACAATTCCTTCGACAGCATATCTGTATGCCAACTTTTTATGTTAATTATCCCTCATGATTCTTTAGAAAAAGCACATTGATGTACACCAAATACTAAAAATATTGTACATTAGTTGACACCCAATGCATTTAATCTGCCAAAAATATGGAACCAACAGATGGAAAGTAGAAACAGATACCTAGCTTCTGTCTTCCATGCAAATCATTCAACAACAACCTTGAATGTATATAGCACCTTCACTATAGTAAAATAGCCCAGGAATTTTGTCAAACAAAATTAGACACTAAATCATATACAATAATATTAGGGAGATGACAATAAATTTGGCCAAATTTGGTCGATTTTTAGATGTATCTTAAAAGTAGGAAAGAAAGTTTGAGAACCTGGGAGATTTTGTCGGGAAAATCCAGAGTTGAAGGGTTAAGCATCGGAGTGCCCACAATTAATAGCGGAACAAAGATAATTTGAGATGCACAAGAGGTCTGAGTTGCACAGTTTTAGAGTCATAGAGTCACAGAGATGCACAGCATGGAAACAGACCGTTCAGTCCAACCTGTCCATGCCGACCAGATATCCCAACCCAATCTAGTCCCACCTGCCAGCACCTGGCCCATATCCCTCCAAACCCTTCCTATTCATATGTGTTGCTGGTCAAAGCACAGCAGGTTAGGCAGCATCTCAGGAATAGAGAATTCGACGTTTCGAGCATAAGCCCTTCATCAGGAATAAGAGAGAGAGAGCCAAGCCGGCTGAGATAAAAGGTAGGGAGGAGGGACTAGGGGGAGGGGCGATGGAGGTGGGATAGGTGGAAGGAGGTCAAGGTGAGGGTGATAGGCCGGAGTGGGGTGGGGGCGGAGAGGTCAGGAAGAGGATTGCAGGTTAGGAGGGCGGTGCTGAGTTGAGGGAACCGACTGAGACAAGGTGGGGGGAGGGGAAATGAGGAAGCTGGAGAAATCTGAATTCATACCTTGTGGTTGGAGGGTTCCCAGGCGGAAGATGAGGCGCTCCTCCTCCAGCCGTCGTGTAGTTGTGTTCTGCCGGTGGAGGAGTCCAAGGACCTGCATGTCCTCGGTGGAGTGGGAGGGGGAGTTAAAGTGTTGAGCCACGGGGTGATTGGGTTGGTTGGTTCGGGCGGCCCAGAGGTGTTCTCTGAAGCGTTCCGCAAGTAAGCGGCCTGTCTCACCAATATAGAGGAGGCCACATCGGGTGCAGCGGATGCAATAGATGATGTGTGTGGAGGTACAGGTGAACTTGTGGCGGATATGGAAGGATCCCTTGGGGCCTTGGAGGGAAGTGAGTGTGGAGGTGTGGGCGCAAGTTTTACATTTCCTGCGGTTGCAGGGGAAGGTGCCGGGGGTGGAGGTTGGGTTGGTGGGGGGTGTGGATCTGACAAGGGAGTCACGAAGGGAGTGGTCCTTGCGGAACGCTGATCGGGGAGGGGAGGGAAATATATCCTTGGTGGTGGGGTCCGTTTGGAGGTGGCGGAAATGGCGGCGGATAATACGTTGTATGCGCAGGTTGGTGGGGTGGTAGGTGAGAACCAGTGGGGTTCTGTCTTGGTGGCGGTTGGAGGAGCGGGGCTCAAGGGCGGAGGAGCGGGAAGTGGAGGAGATGCGGTGGAGGGCATCGTCGATCACGTCTGGGGGGAATCTGCGGTCCTTGAAGAAGGAGGCCATCTGGGTTGTGCGGTGTTGGAATTGGTCCTCCTGGGAGCAGATGCGGCGGAGACGAAGGAATTGGGAATATGGGATGGCGTTTTTACAGGGGGCAGGGTGGGAGGAGGTGTAGTCCAGGTAGCTGTGGGAGTCAGTCGGTTTATAATAGATGTCTGTGTTGAGTCGGTCGCCCGAGATAGAAATGGAAAGGTCTAGGAAGGGGAGGGAGGAGTCTGAGACAGTCCAGGTGAATTTCAGGTCGGGATGGAAGGTGTTAGTAAAGTTGATGAACTGTTCAACCTCCTCGTGGGAGCACGAGGCAGCGCCGATACAGTCATCGATGTAGCGGAGGAAAAGGTGGGGGGTGGTGCCAGTGTAGTTGCGGAAGATGGACTGTTCCACATATCCTACGAAGAGGCAGGCATAGCTGGGGCCCATGCGGGTGCCCATGGCAACTCCTTTAGTTTGGAGGAAGTGGGAGGATTGAAAAGAGAAGTTATTCAGGGTGAGGACCAGTTCAGTCAGTCGAAGGAGGGTGTCAGTGGAAGGGTACTGGTTAGTGCGGCGGGAAAGGAAGAAGCGGAGGGCTTTGAGTCCTTCGTGATGGGGGATGGAGGTGTACAGGGACTGGATGTCCATAGTGAAAATAAGGCGTTGGGGACCGTCCATAGTGAAAATAAGGCGTTGGGGACCGTCCATAGTGAAAATAAGGCGTTGGGGACCGTCCATAGTGAAAATAAGGCGTTGGGGACCGTCCATAGTGAAAATAAGGCGACTGACTGAATCCACTGACACCCTCCTTCGACTGACTGAACTGGTCCTCACCCTGAATAACTTCTCTTTTCAATCCTCCCACTTCCTCCAAACTAAAGGAGTTGCCATGGGCACCCGCATGGGCCCCAGCTATGCCTGCCTCTTCGTAGGATATGTGGAACAGTCCATCTTCCGCAACTACACTGGCACCACCCCCCACCTTTTCCTCCGCTACATCGATGACTGTATCGGCGCTGCCTCGTGCTCCCACGAGGAGGTTGAACAGTTCATCAACTTTACTAACACCTTCCATCCCGACCTGAAATTCACCTGGACTGTCTCAGACTCCTCCCTCCCCTTCCTAGACCTTTCCATTTCTATCTCGGGCGACCGACTCAACACAGACATCTATTATAAACCGACTGACTCCCACAGCTACCTGGACTACACCTCCTCCCACCCTGCCCCCTGTAAAAACGCCATCCCATATTCCCAATTCCTTCGTCTCCGCCGCATCTGCTCCCAGGAGGACCAATTCCAACACCGCACAACCCAGATGGCCTCCTTCTTCAAGGACCGCAGATTCCCCCCAGACGTGATCGACGATGCCCTCCACCGCATCTCCTCCACTTCCCGCTCCTCCGCCCTTGAGCCCCGCTCCTCCAACCGCCACCAAGACAGAACCCCACTGGTTCTCACCTACCACCCCACCAACCTGCGCATACAACGTATTATCCGCCGCCATTTCCGCCACCTCCAAACGGACCCCACCACCAAGGATATATTTCCCTCCCCTCCCCTATCAGCGTTCCGCAAGGACCACTCCCTTCGTGACTCCCTTGTCAGATCCACACCCCCCACCAACCCAACCTCCACCCCCGGCACCTTCCCCTGCAACCGCAGGAAATGTAAAACTTGCGCCCACACCTCCACACTCACTTCCCTCCAAGGCCCCAAGGGATCCTTCCATATCCGCCACAAGTTCACCTGTACCTCCACACACATCATCTATTGCATCCGCTGCACCCGATGTGGCCTCCTCTATATTGGTGAGACAGGCCGCTTACTTGCGGAACGCTTCAGAGAACACCTCTGGGCCGCCCGAACCAACCAACCCAATCACCCCGTGGCTCAACACTTTAACTCCCCCTCCCACTCCACCGAGGACATGCAGGTCCTTGGACTCCTCCACCGGCAGAACACAACTACACGACGGCTGGAGGAGGAGCGCCTCATCTTCCGCCTGGGAACCCTCCAACCACAAGGTATGAATTCAGATTTCTCCAGCTTCCTCATTTCCCCTCCCCCCACCTTGTCTCAGTCGGTTCCCTCAACTCAGCACCGCCCTCCTAACCTGCAATCCTCTTCCTGACCTCTCCGCCCCCACCCCACTCCGGCCTATCACCCTCACCTTGACCTCCTTCCACCTATCCCACCTCCATCGCCCCTCCCCCTAGTCCCTCCTCCCTACCTTTTATCTCAGCCGGCTTGGCTCTCTCTCTCTTATTCCTGATGAAGGGCTTATGCTCGAAACGTCGAATTCTCTATTCCTGAGATGCTGCCTAACCTGCTGTGCTTTGACCAGCAACACATTTGCAGCTGTGATCTCCAGCATCTGCAGACCTCATTTTTTACTCTTCCTATTCATATACCCATCCAAATGCCTCTTAAATGTTGCAATTGTACCAGCCTGCACCACATCCTCTGGCAGCTCATTCCATACATGTACCACCCTCTGTGTGAAAAAGTTACCCCTTAAGTGTCTCCTATACCTTTCCCCTCTCACCCTAAACCTATGCCTTCTAGCTCTGGACTCCCCGACCCAAGGGAAAAGACTTTGCCTATTTACCCTATCCATGCCCCTCAATTTTGTAAACCTCAATAAGGTCACCCCTCAGCCTCCGACGCTCCAGGGAAAACAGCCCCAGCCTGTTCAGCCTCTCCCTATAGCTCAAATCCTCCAACCCTGGTAACATCCTTGTAAATCTTTTCTGAACCCTTTCAAGTTTCACAACATCTTTCCAATAGGAAGGAGACCAGAATTGCACGCAATATTCCAACAATGGCCTAACCAATGTCCTGTGCAGCCGCAACATGACCTCCCAACTCCTGTACTCAATACTGTGACCAATGAAGGAAAGCATACCAAACGCCTTCTTCACTCTCCTATCTACCTGCGACTTCACTTTCAAGGAGCTATGAACCTGCACTCCAAGATCTCTTTGTTCAGCAACACTCCCTCGCACCTTACCAATAAGTGTATAAGTCCTGCTATGATTTGCTTTCCCAAAATGCAGCACCTCACATTTATCTGAATTAAACCCCATCTGCCACTTCTCAGCCCACTGGCCCATCTGGTCAAGATCCTGTTGTAATCTGAGGTAACTTTCTACTCTGTCCACTACACCTCCAATTTTGGTGTCATCTGCAAACTTACTAACTGTACCTCTTATGCTCGCATCCAAATCATTTATGTAAATGACAATAAGTAGAGGACCCAGACCCATTCTAGATGATTTTGTCTGAAACGTCAATTTTTCTGCTCCTTGGATGCTGCCTGACCTGTTGTGCTTTTCCAGCACCACTCTCATTTGAACTCTAGTTTCCAGCATCTGCAGTTCTCACTTATGCCAATCTTTGATGGTTGCAAGGCTGGAAGAAGTTAGAGAGATAAGGGGGAATAATTCTAACATACCTTCCATATTTTTTACACAATTTGATTCTTGTACCTTTTAGATGATGGGTAAGCTTTTGCAAGTCACTTGACACAGAATACCCAACTGCTTGCTTGCTTCTTGTAGCCAACTTAACCTATCATCTTGTTTTGCATGGGGAATTGGGCTAAGTGCACAGGCCCCTTTTGTGTAACTACGTGTTCTATGTGACTTGTAGGAGCTAATTTGGGCTTGGCCTGTACAGTGTCTTCTGGACTGATATGCAGCCTCACACCTGCGCAGCTTAGAGGGATCAATGGGTCAGGCCATGAAGGGATTTGAAAACAAGGCAGAGAATTTTAGAAATGAAACTTACTTACCAAGAGTCAATGCAAATCTGTATAAGAACAGGGGTCATGGGTAAACTGACTTGGTGTTGAATCATTGGAAAAATGTGGTCTTTTTACAAGATGTCTAACCAGACATGTGGCCTGATTATGAACTAAGAAGATCTCCAAGTTACAGTGAAAGCCTGTAACTCAGAAGCAGTGAACAAACCTGTGTGATTAGTGCATTTTAATCAGTACTACACTGAACTATTCAACCACAACCTTCTAAATATTCTGTCTATAAGAACATGAGAAATAATAGCAACAGGAAAAGGTCATCAGGAGCAACAAGCCTATCTTTTTTGATGGAAAGTTTGAGAAGATAATTAGACATTACTCAAGGAGTGGCACATATTATTTATCACTGCTACATGGCCACAGTAGATTAACATCTAATAAACCAGAGTTCTGAGAGAATCTAAGCTAGGGATTTGTGAGGCTCTGACAACTATTATGCAGGCATCACTGAGCACTGGGAAGGTATCAGCAGATTAGAAATAGGTCAATTCTAAAATAGTAACAAAACAAGCACATGCTTTTGAGGAAGTGATTGTAGAAATCATTATAATAGGATGCATCACAACTCCCTGAAGATATATGACAAAGTTCCACCTGAAACATTATTAGCTAAACTCAAAACTATAGGAATTGAAGTTAAACCTTGAACATAATTTTTTTTAAAAATTGTGAAGAGTAGAAAACAAAAATTACTGTTTGGAAGTTGAAGTTATGTAAAGGTAGGGGAAAATATGGTAAAAACAAACAATGCTGGAAATCACAGTGGGTCAGGCAGCAGAGCAAGCTAACATTTCCGAGTCGAGATGACGCTTCATCGGAGCTCTGATGATGAGTCATCTAGACTTGAAACATTAGCTTGCTCTCTCTCCATGGATGCTGCCTGACCTGATGTGATTTCCAGCATTTTTTTTGTATTCAGTAAAGGTTTCAGCATCTGCAGTAATTTGCTTTTAGAAAGTATGGTAAAATGTTCAGTGTTTGGCATTGAGGTTACTGGTAGCTCTGAAATACATAAATGACCTGGATTACAGACTCAATGCTGTGATCAATTTTGCAAAATCAATAAAACTGGAAGGTACATTGAAATTGAAGGAAGCAGCTCAAAAATCGCTGAGTGAATTTGACAAAGAATTCACACATCAGAAGAATGGTCATGATTTGGAGATGCCTGTAGTTTACATTGTGATGTAACTGAAGTTATACATTGAAAAATACTTTGATTGTTTGTTAAGTCTCTCATCTTTTTGAATGACCATGATAGTTTCACTTCTTTCATATGTAAATCACAAAACATTTTTATAAAGTTACATTCCCAGGTTAACTGTAACAATTGATGTCAGCCCAGAGAAGGTGTTGAAGGTGTTAGCCTCCTGTGTTCTGTTGTCTGTGCCATAATGTTTAGACTGATTCTAATCTAATCATGTGTGAGTGCGGGAGTGTGTGTCTCTGCAGGAGTGTGTGTGTGTGTGTTTGGCATGGGGGGTTATGAGTGTCTGTGTGAGAGAGTGTATGTGTATGCGAGTATAAAGGTGTCTACATCTGTGAAATGGTGTGTGTGTGTGTGTGTGTGTGTGTGTGTGTGTGTGTGTGTGTGTGTGTGTGTGTGTGTGTGTGTGTGTGTGTATGTTTCTAGGAGTGACCTTGGTCCTCGGTACTCATTGGGAGGGCTTCAACTGGGCCCTTGGGTTCATTTCACACTACAGGTGACCACTATTGCACTATACATACACACAGACGCGCCTACACACACACACACACACACACACACACACACACACACACACACTCCTTTACACGGACACGCATGCAGACAATCACACATACTCCTACAGACACACACACTCCCACACTCACACATGCAACCTCTCAGACTTAGACAACTTTACACTCACACACACATTCTCTCTCACAAACACTCACAACCTCTCACGCCAGACAGACACACACACACTCCCACATTCACAGTGCACCCTCTCACAGCCTTAGATCCCTTTACACTCACACACACACATATACAATAGCTCTCACTGACACTCACAATCCACTCCCCCGACACACACACACACACACACACACACATACACACACACACACACACACACACACACACACACACACACACACACACACACACACACACACACACACACACACACCTTTGCTCAAAAACTGCATGAATCCATGTAAGACTCTGATAACTCATTTTTTACATTAGAATCCGTCTAAACATTATGGTACAGACAACAGAACACAGGGGGCTAACACCTTCAACATCTTATCTGGGCTGACACCAATTATTACAGTTAACCTGAGAATGTAACTTTTAAAACCAAGTTTTGTGATTTAAATATGAAAGAAGTGAAACTATCATGGTCATTCTAACAGATGAGAGACTTAACAGAAGAATGGTGACTTAGATAGAGCATAAATAGGTTCAAAATATCATACATAGGAACATAAAATAATATAAGAATGTACAAACTCCATGGTAGGTTTGACATAGTTAAAGACTAAGCTGAGAGAAACCTCTTACTTACCTAAATACAAATGTACAAACATGAAAATTAGGAGCTGGAGTCAACCACTTGGCTCCTCAAAGTATATGCTATTCAAAAAGATCCTGGCTGATCTGATTGAGGCCTCAACAACACATTCTCACCTATACCTAACAAAAACCGATACCCATATTTGTCAAGGGAAGGAAATCTGCTGTTCTTACCCAGCTGATATACTTGTGACTCCAGACCTCCAATAATATCGCCAATAGAGGAGCCCAAGACATAGTGATAATGTCACTGGATGAGTAATCCTAACTCTGTCCTTCTCCCTAAACCTCAGATAACCTTCAGAGCATGAGATCGCCCCTCAACATGGCAGATACTGAAATTTAAATTAAATGAAAATTTGGTGGAATTTAAAAGCTTTTTCAGTTGTAATCATTGACAATTCATAAAAATTATAATGTCATTTAGGGATGGAAATCTGTTGTCCTTACCTAGCCAACCTGTGGTTCCAGACACTCAGAAATGTTATTGACTCTTAACTGCTTTCATAACCAGCATGGAGAGCCAATCAGTTCAAAGGAAACTAGGGAAGGGCAACAAATACTGCCCACCTTGAGATACCTACTCTCATGGACCCCATTTTGTTTTAGAAACTCTTTCTACCTTTCCATCAGAAGTACTGAATGATGCCATCTCCATCGCTCTTTGAAGAAGATTTATTATACCAAAGCTTTATTACCTTCTAAGAGAAAATAAAAATCATCCTAACTTCAATCTTAAGTGTGCTAACTCAAGGAGATGAAAAATGCGCACAGTACTCCAGGTGTAGTCTCACCAATATAACTCTAGCAGTTAAAAAAACATTTTGCTCTTATATCCCATTCTCTCAAAATAAATGATAGCATTATATTTGACTTCCAAATCATCTACTGGTCTTGCATTCTAACTGTTTGTGATTTATGTGCCAGGACACCATGATTCCTCTGTTCCTCAGAGTCTGTAATCTCTCTCCATTTATACAATATTCTGGTTTTGTACTCTTCCTGCCAAAATGGACAAGTCCATGTTTTCCCAACTTATGCCTTTTTCACTTACTTTCCTATGTACCTTTGTTTCATCACCAAATTTAGCAAGTGCAAGTTCACTCCTTCTATCCAAATCATTGAGATTATTTATAAATGATGGAGGTTTCAACCCTGATCCTCATGCAACACTGTTCATCACATTCTGCCAACCTGAAAATGACCCATTTATTTCTACACTCTGCTATCTATGAACCAACCAATCCTCTGTCCATGCTAATATGTTATCCCCTAGTTCATGAATGCTGTCCCAAAAAGCAGATCTTCATTTCATTGTTTGCTGCAGTTTCAACCTGAGTCATTACTTTAGGAGTTTTTGGCTGTGGTGCTCTTGTCTTCCACACTCCCATGAGGAGACAGGATCCAAGTCCACTTCAGTTGAGACGGGAATTGGTCTCATGCTTATACATAGACTTAAAATCCCTACAGTATGGAAATAGGCCTTTTGGCCCAACAAGTCCATGCTGACTCTCTGAAGAGCAACCCACCCAGACTCATTCCCCTATCCAATTATCCTATATTTATCCCTGACTAATGCAATGAACCTACACATCCCTGAATACTATGGGCAATTCAGCATGGCCAATTCACCTAACCTGCACATCTTTGGATTGTGGGTGGAAACTGGAGCAACCCCACGCAGACACGGGGAGAATGTGCAA
Organism: Hemiscyllium ocellatum; assembly: GCF_020745735.1. Lineage (NCBI taxonomy): Eukaryota > Metazoa > Chordata > Chondrichthyes > Orectolobiformes > Hemiscylliidae > Hemiscyllium > Hemiscyllium ocellatum. The sequence continues at coordinate 61,535,813 of NC_083410.1, read as the reverse complement.
ACTCCACACAGACAGTCACCTGAGGTACGAATTGCAATTGGATCCCTGGCACTGTGAGGCAGCAGTACTAATCACTGCACCACTGTGCTGCCAGCTATTCTGAACCAGAGACAGTCAAGCCAATGAAGCATTTGCAACAACCTTCAGCCAGATGTATCAAGTGGAAGATCCATCTTGGCCACCTCCAGAGGTCCCCTGCATCACAGGTGCTCGTGTTCAAACAATTCGATTAACCAATGTGATATCAAGAAATAGTTGGAGGCACTGAATACAGCGAAGACTATAGGCCCCGACAACGAAGGAGCTCCAGCAAGACTGGGGTCAATTGGAATCAGTGGGAAAACTTTCCACTAGTTGTACTCACTATACCAGTTTTTACCATTACAGGCATTCATTAAGGCTCCCTAGGCAGCATTTTCCAAACCCATGACTAATTCCATCGAGAAGGACAAGGGCTGCTGATACATGGGAACACCATCACCTGCAAGTTCCCTTCAAAGCCACTTACCTAACAGACTTGTAAATATATTGAAGTTCCTTCAGTGTTGCTGGATCAAATAACTGGAACTCGCTCCCTCACAGTATTGTGGATGTAATTCCAGAATGGATTGCAGCTGTTTAAGAAAGAAACTCACCACCATCTTCTGAAGGGTATCTAGGGTCAACCCAGCAGTGCCCAGATTATCTGAAAGAATGAAAAAAAACTGAGCTAATGGCACTGCCAATAAAGCCCCCCACCGCGCCCTCCCCTCCCCCCCCAACAGTGTCCGATCTCGAATCCTCCTTTTCATAACTAAGATATTTGAACATTTTGTTGCCTCCCAGATCATGCATAATTCTTTCACAATTCTGATCTAAACCCCTCCAAACAGGATCCTATCCTTGCCATGGAGCAAAAATGATACTTAGCCTAAGTCATGATAACATCTACTTTAACTGTGACATCATTGACCCTTCATCCACTCCTCCAGATTTGCTCTACTTAACTTTTCTGAATTTCTTTGACATAGTCAATCACACAGTCCCTTTTCAACACCTCTGGTCCAATATTTGGCTTCATTGAAAACATTCAAAGGAAGTGCAATCCTATCATTAGAAGGGCATCTCACACTCTATACCTATAGCGGTCACACAAAAATGTACCTATCATCGTCACCATTGCATTCTTCCTCAGTGTGTCTGTTGTCTAGCTACTCACCTGTCAACTAGTCTTGATTGACCATAACTTTCTCCAGCTTGGCACTGGAAGACTAAAGTCATTGTCTACCACCCCATCACAGAATGATAACATTATTAATAATCTTTTTTACTCATTCACAGGATGAGGGCGTTGCTGGCCAGTCCAGGATTTATTGCACATCCCTAATTGCCCAGAGGGCGGTTAAGAGTCACCATGTTACCGTGTGTCTGGAGTCACATATAGGCCAGACCAGGTAGGGATGGCAGTTTCATTCCCTAAAAGGACATTACTGAACCAGATGGGTTTTTCGCAACAATCAATAATGGATTCGTGGTCATCATTTGACTCTAATTCCAGATATTTTTATTGAATTCAAATTCCACCATCTGCCGTGATGGAATTCAAACCCAGGTCCCCAGAAATTGGTCTCTGGATTGACAGTCCAGAGATAATACCACTAGGCCATTGCCTGCCTTCTTATTATAACAATAATATTAATCAGACTAATGATTTCATCCTCAATCCAGCCACTTTCTTAGACTGGGTCTGGCTGCTCACTATTATACTGTGCACTGACAATTGTAATTAGTATAACATTAATATAAGAAAAATATTTTTCTTGTTCTTTCATGGGCTATATGCATTGCTGGCATGAACTATATTTATTGCCTGTCCTTACTTACTCTTGTGATGGTTGTGAGAAGCTTCTTGAATCACTGCTGTCTATGAGGTGTTGAGGTAGGAAATAAGTTCAAAACTATTGACCTATCAACAAGGAACAGCGATCAAGGTTTGTGCAAAGTTTGGAGATTGGGTGCTGGTTGCCATAGTTATGGGTATGTTAACCAAACTGGGAAGGTGATTTGCAGATGTTTTGTCGCCTTTCTAGGTGCTATAGTACAAGTCAGGATGCTGAGTGACTCAGAAGGAAACTTGCAGGCATCCTATTCTAATGTATCCATCACCCTTTCCATTTTCAGTAGGAAGATCACTGGTTTTGGAATGTGCTGTCAAAGCAGACTTGGTGAATTGATGGAATGCGTCTTATAAATTGTATACACTACTGCCACTGTGTGCTAGTGTTGGAAGCTGTGAATGTTTAAGGTAATGGATGAAGTGCCAAACAAGGAGTTACTTTGTCCTGAATAGACTCAAGCCTCTTGAGTGTTGTTGGACTTGCTCTCACTGAGGAAAGTGGAAGGTATTTCATCACACTCTTAACTTAAGCCTGGATAGGCTTTAGAGAGTCAGAAGATTGGCATTTAAACCACATAATTCCAAGCCTCTGACCTTCTCTTGAATCCACACTGTTTGTATGACTGGTTCTTTTCAGTTATAATCAACAACAGCTCCAGGGTGTTGATAGGCTGGATTCAGCAATACTTATGCCACTGAAATGTCAAGGAATGCTGCATGGATTGGGTTCTGTGTGGGTCACTCAGCTCCTATATCAATTTGGCCATGGTCCCTTGACATCGAGGTAGCATTTGACTGACCTCAGCAACAAGAATTTGGTCTTCCTCAGAAACTGAAGCAGCTAATCCAGGCTTGAGTTGTTAAGTGACAAATCACATTAATGAAACAAGTTCTGGATTAGTGGTGCTGGAAGAGCACAGCAGTTCAGGCAGCATCCGAGGAGCAGCAAAATCGCGTTTTGGGCAAAAAGCCCTTCTTCAGGAATAAAGGCAGAGAGCCTGAAGGGTGGAGAGATAAGCTAAAGGAGGGTGGGGGGTGGAGAGAAAGTAGCATAGAGCACAATGGGTGAGTGGGGGAGGGGATGAAGGTGATAGGTCGGGGGCGGGGGAGGGTGGAGTGGATAGGTGGAAAAGAAGATAGGCAGGTCGGACAAGTCATGGGGACAGTGCTGAGCTGGAAGTTTGGAACTAGGGTGAGGTGGGGAAGGGAAAATGAGGAAACTGTTGAAGTTCACATTGATGCCCTGGGGTTGAAGTGTTCCGAGGCGGAAGATGAGACGTTCTTCCTCCAGGCATCTGGTGGTGAGGGAGTGGCGGTGAAGGAGGCCCAGGACCTCCATGTCCTCAGCAGAGTGGGAGGGGGAGTTGAAATGTTGGGCCACAGGGCGGTGTGGTTGATTGGTGCGGGTGTCCCGGAGATGTTCCCTTAAGTGCTCTGCTAGGAGGTGTCCAGTCTCCCCAATATAAAGGAGATCACATCAGGAGCAACGGATACAACTCCCTGGTCATTTCCTCTGCCCTGAAGCTCTTCAACCATGTACTGAAACAAACTCACTACCACAGCCACATTTGCTTCCTCAGTGCCTGCCTCCATAACCAACTCATCTCACCACCAGGGAAATATTTCCCTCCCCACCCCTTTCCGCCTTCCGCAAAGACCGTTCTCTCCATGACTACCTGGTCAGGTCTACGCCCCTCTCCAACTCACCCTCCCATCCTGGCATTTTCCCCTGCCACCGCAGGAAATGCAAAACCTGAACCCACACCTCCTCCCTCACCTCCATCCAAGGCCCTAAATGACCCTTCCACATCCATCAAAGTTTTACCTGCACATCCACTAATATCATTTATTGTATCCGTTGCTCCCGATGCGGTCTCCTCTACATTGGAGAGACTGGACTCCTCCTAGCAGAGCGCTTTAGGGAACATCTCCAGAACACCCGCACCAATGAACCACATTTCAACTCCCTCTCTCAGTCTGCCGAGGACATGGAGGTCCTGGGCCTCCTTCACCGCAGCTCCCTCACCACCAGATACCTAGAGGGAGAACGCCTCATCTTCCACCTCGGAACACTTCAACCCCAGAGCATCAATGTGGACTTCAACAGTTTCCTCATTTCCCTTTCCCCCACCTCACCCTAGTTCCAAATTTCCAATTCAGCACTGTCCCCATGACTTCTCCTACCTGCCTATCTTCTTTTCCACCTATCCATGCCGCCCTCCCCCTGCCCCCGACCTATCACCTTCATCCCCTCCCCCACTCACCGATTGTACTCTATGCTACTTTCTCCCCACCCCTACCCTCCCCTCACTTATCTCTCCACCCTTCAGGCTCTCTGCCTTTATTCCTGAAGAAGGGCTTTTTGCCCGAAACGTCGATTTCACTGCTCTTTGGATGCTGCCTGAACTGCTGTGCTCTTCCAGCGCCACTAATCCAGAATCCGGTTTCCAGCATCTGCAGTTATTGTTTTTACCTACCTTAATGAAACAAGTGCCAGGCAATGACCATCTCCAATGAGAGAAAATCCAAGCATTATCCCTTGACATTCAGTGGCTGGAGTAGATGCTGCAAGTACTTGGGGAAGTGTCTAACATTCAAGATGCGTGACTATCGCTTGGCAGACTGGCAGCCTTGTTGAAGGAGGTGGAAAGTAAAAGGGAGACGAGACAATTATCCGGACATACATTGTATAAGCAGTTAGATCACCATTTTTAAAAAATACTCTTTCTTAGGATGAACGATGTTTGCAAGTATTTGTTGCTGATCCCTACAGAAGATGATGGCGATAAGGTCACTGCAATTCACAAGAATCTGGATTTGGCAAGATGTTCAATGGCCTTACATGTATGGTCAAGATTAGTGAATCAATTTTTAATTACTACTTCTGATCAACTGATCCACTAGCATTATACACTGCACATTGTATCGGAGCCACAACACTGAGCTACCAAATGTTCCATCATTCGTGACTCATACTTCACATTTGAAGCTTAACATGAACCTCTCCCACTTACTTCTGCTCCAAGCCTCACCACCCACATTTCACAGCTTACACATGCTGCCAGTTATTCAATCAGGTCAGCCACATTAACCAAGCAGTTTGCAACCCACTCCCTCTTGGCACAAAACCAAAACACAAAGCACCAAACTGAGGCAGCCTGGCACTGCTGAATGTCCTGACCATGGAGGAGATGGTGCTCACTGTTACTGCAGCAGATGGGACTGGGATCATGAGCAGAGAATGAAATGGTTAAAGGTGAGAATATGATCGTACCTGATGCTTCTTCTCAAATCCCACTTTCCCCAGATGCCAGACACTCTTCCAATTTACAAGCTGCAGATGGTACAAGGGTTACATTGCTGAGGAGTCACCATGTAGGATTTACAATGGCTGCATGGTGAACAACACTCTCAGGATGACACCATTCACCCCCTCACCTGTACAACTCCAGCAATGTGTGTCGGTCAATCAGCTAAAACTACTCCTACCCATGTGACCAAAGTGCTACTGTCCAAAACCTGACCTCCTAGGATCAGAGCTGCCTAAGGTTATCCTGCAAGTCTCCTCTACCGATAGTCAGCAGTCTTTCACTAGACAGGCTACAGCCCCTGAGGTAACACTGCATAGGAGCACCAGTGTAGTCATGGTACTGAGAAATCAAGCATGAAAGGAACAGACAAGGATGATTAATTGAAAATCATCTAAACTATTGGATGGTTTGATTTATATCAAGTGGTTTGGAAATATTGTATTCTGGTGAGTTTTATTTTACTATTGCAGCCAAGACATTGCTATGCACATCAGGAGTAGAGAGAAGAAAACAGGATGGATTTTATGCTGAGGGCAAGCACCCCTAACCCAGCATCAATTTTGAGATGAAACTGCTTCCTCCACCAAGTCAGTTTGACCCTCTTTAATTTTTCAGGTGAGGACCCTCTGCCTCCATGAGGCAGTCCAAGAGGTTCCTCATTCCCACTGCAACAAACAAAAATGGTGGCCATTGCTTGTACTGCACCGAGGTCAGGAGGTGGCAATCACCAATGGGCCTAGACATTCAACTGTGTCTGAGATCTCTCTGGGAACAGGGTAACAGGTTCAGACAAGGGTGAGCATGGGAAAGGGGTGGAGAATCTCAAATGAGCAAAAGGAGCACATGTCCTCTGTTGGTGACCAGCAGCCTCCTGATTAAATCTGCTGGGCTGATTGTTGGATACTTTCTCCCATTACCCATTAGATCAGAATGCTAATGGATGAAGTCTTTAATTGCTTCCAAAATGGTTGACACACTTGACACCTCCCATTATGCTCATAAGTTCATGGCAGGTGCACGGGTACATACAATGATACAAATTAGAGCAGGAATAAACAATACAGCCATGCAAGCCTTCAGTACAATCACAGCTGATGTGATTAATCCACATTCTCCCCTCCCCCCCCCCATAACCTTGCACTCTTTCCTTATCAAGAATCTGGCTTGAATATATTCAAGGACTCTACTTCCACCACTGGACCATCATGAGAGTGAGCTCCTGCAGCATACAACAGGCATTTCATGTTTGGTAAGACACAAGTAAAATACCACAGAATGAATTCACCTGCAAGATACACTCTGAATAATCACACTCCTTTTAACAACTAAATGATTTGAATCTTTTCCATTTGTAGTATGATCAGATTTAAAGTGCAGATCCCACAAAGCAAAGAAAGGATGTACTTTCCACTGAGGGAGTGTAGCAGTCATTTACTGGACTACTTCCTGGAATTGACAGACTGAGGAAAGTGGGCCTGTGTTCTCCAGAGTTTAACAGAATGTGATGTGGTTTCATTGAAATTTATAAATTTTTTAAGGGCTTAAGGGAAGAAACAGGAAGAATGTTTCATCTGGCTGAGGGAGTCTAGGACCAGGCAACACAGTTTCACAATAAGGATCAGGCCAAAAATGAATCAGATGAGAAAATTCTCTACTCAGAGAGTGGGAAATCTTAAGAGTTCTCTATCCCAGCAGCTGTGGAGGCTCAGTCATTGAGCATGTTAAAGATAGAGACCAATAGATTTCCAGATATTAAGACATCAGGGAATATGGGGATAGTTTCAGAAAATATTGCTGAGATAAAATGTCAGCTGTGATCTGATTAAATGGTGGAGCAGGTTCAAAGGGCCAGTTTATCTCCTCCTGATCCTATTTTCTATCATCCTATTTTTGTCCTGCCCTAAGGCTGCATCAGGTGCTCGACTTCAAAAACAGCCACCTCAATGAAATGATAGTGATAAAATGTTCTCACTGAGGGTGATGAGAAAAGGATTTCTCCCTGAAGATTCTGGACAAATAACACTCCATGCTGAAGGTCCTTCTCCTCCTCCCTCTTTCTTCAACTTGTCTTCCTTCTTATCCCCTCTGTTCAGTCTCCCAACCATGTTGCAGCTAAGGTGATAAAGTGTATCCATGTCAGGAAGCCAGTGGTTTAAGTAGAATCTTGGAGGTCAGGACTAAATGCTAGTGGGGTTCCTTCCTACTATTCAACTGTGCAAGACTGAGACAGGAATGTAGCTGGAGCATTGATGTCAAAAATTGAGTATTGCACATTGATTGATACCAGAACTACTTATTCTGTTTAATTTTGGTGCATGCTCCCTGTGTTTGTGGTAACATTCTCAACAAAGTGGCCAGCATCAAAGGTATGCATATGTCATACTCACATAATTTTGGAAGCATATTAGCATATGTAGAGCCATTCTGAAAAAACTTTGGTTAACCTTTTAAGCACTGATTCAATCAATACTCAAAATTACAAAAGAAATTTGACAACAGACCGTAAATTCGAAGTAGTTTCTATTTATGTTTATTCTTGATGATGATAACTGTGGTTTGGCTTAGATGTAAAGCCATATGGGGATGTTGACAGATGGGATACTGCAAAGGAGAACAATGCTTTTCCTTGCTGACCACCAAAGGAGGTCCATGCGACTGGAGTCAATCGGGCTAGATGGAGTTAATGACCCAAGTCAGTGTAGTGTGTCTGGTGTAACAATGCACAGCAGTGCATGAAGAAGGTCAATGATCTTCGAAGGATCTTCAATGATTTCTGCACCATTTTCTCCCTGTTATTTCAGACTTATAAGGTAACAATTCACTTTAACTCTGCTGCTGCACACATCACTCACCAAGGCTCACAGACTACAACTCTTACCATTGCATGCAACATATCCACTCATTGGCTCTGCCCCACCTCATTCTCCAAAGTTATTTTATTCTATACTCCTGCCCTCTGAGCTTCCTATTAACTCACTGTTAAAAATAATCACATAACATCAGGGTTTATTTGGAATCACTAGCCTTTAAAGTACTGCTTCTTCATCAGGTGGTTGAATATTAACTCACTGGGATTACCTTACCATTTCTGCTGTCATGCTTCTATGCTATGCACTATCATCAAACTCAGTCCCTCGCTTAATCACATGGCAAGAAAAATATATTCCCCCTCCGTCCACCCCCCGAACTGATGCCTCCAAAACATTCTGATTAATTTACCTGTAATCCCTGGACTTGTTGTATCTGAACTTGCAGGACTGACCATGACCACCCCCAGTGGTGTAATCGGACCAGCTCTTGACTGACTGGGTGGTACCCTGGACTGACTGTAGTCCTCCTCAACCCCACTTTGACATTCATGGGTGGTTGAAGATCATGTAATGTGTTAGCATGTACATTACCAGCATGCAGTGCATGCCTGAACATGACATAGCACAGTGCCATACAACAACTGGTCCAGTACTCTGAGCCATAATGAGCTGTGAGCTCTCCTTTTACACTAAAAGCCAATGCATGCCACAGAGGCCGGCAGCCTCCAAGTAAGCTCAAATTGAGTGAGTGTGAAGGAATTAAGCTAATGCTATAAATTGTATTCTGTGTAAATGTATGAAACACATGAATGTTCCTATATGCAAAGCAACCCAGCAGAAGTTTGCAAGTTGTAGGTGTCCCTGATTTTCAAAGTGAAATCCTGATCGGCCTGATGTAGTAGCTGAGTTAATGCAAGTGCAGGCATGATGATGGGATGATGTTAGTGGTTGGCCAATGCTGACTTGCTCTGAGGAAGGCTGAAAGAAGATAGTAGCCTCGGAGAACAGAGGGATGTTTTTGATTAAGATTAGAGTGGTGCTGGAAAAGCTCAGCAGGTCAGGTGGCATCTGAGGAGCAGGAAAATCAACGTTTCATCAGTAATAGAGGCAGGGAGCCTCCAGGGTGGAGAGATAAATGGGGGGGGGGGGGGGGGGGGGGGGGGGGGGGGGGGGGGGGCTGGTGGGTGGTAGGTGGTGTCTGGGGAGAAGGTAGCAAAGAATACAATAGGTGATTGGGGGTGGGGTTGGAGATGGTATGTCAGAGAGGAGGGAGGGGGAAGGTAGCAAAGATACAATGGGTGGATGACGATGGGGATGAAGGTGATAGGTCAGAGGGGAGGGTGGAGCGGAGAGGTGGGAAGGGAGATTGGCCGGTAGGACAGGTCATGAGGATGATGCTGAGCTGGAAGTTTGGAACTGGAGTAAGATGGGGGGAGGGGAAATAAGCAAACTCTCCTCTCTGACCTATCACTTCCAACCCCACCCCCATTCACCTATTGTACTCTTTGCTACCTTCTCCCCAGCAGCCATCCCACCCCCCATTTATCTCTCTACCTTGGAGGCTCCCTGGCAGGCCTCAATTTTGTTTCAGGGCCTATTTTCCTCACAGTTAGTCTAATTCTTCAGAGAGATTTTTAAAAATTAACTGCCACTTATTCTGAAATTTGAAAAATTCTGAATTCTGAAAACCAGCTGGTCCCGATCACTTTGGATAAAGGATTGTGCACCTGTACTGTCACAGAGTCCTGGAGTCATAGAGATGTACAGCATGGAAACAGACCCTTTGGTCCAACCCATCCAGATATCCCGACCCAATCTAGTCCCACCTGCCAGCACCCGGCCCATATCCCTCCAAACCCTTCCTATTCATATACCCATCCAAATGTCTCTTAAATGCCGCAATTGTACCAGCCTCCACCACTTCCTTTGGCAGCTCATTCCAATAGTCCATTTGGAATTAAGCAGAGAAATTTGATTTGGTATGCTTCAATGATCATCTATACCAATTTTCAAGATGCCCAGAGAAAGGATAGAGCTGGTATTAATGCTGAAGTTCCCCTAAGTACCAATAATGACAATATGAACTACCAGTTCTGTGGATGTCCGTGCTGATCCTGTTGCACAGCTTTCAAACTAGAGAGGACTGACCAAAATGATGAAGTCACTCCTTGCTTGGGCATACTTAGTGAACAAAGTGTCTACCACCACATAATCTTGGGAAAATATCTATTTAGAATTTACTCTGTAGAATATGAGAATATGACAATTAATGTTTAGATGATTGAAATTCAATTCTTCCATACTTTATCTTAGCCATTAAGGCATTTGTAATATCAATTGCGTCACTATTTTGGCTTTTTAACATTTTATTTGCCATATCCTTTCAAGATTATATTTTGTGCAGCTTTTTATTACATTGTATCTGGAACAAGTAGAATCTTTCACTGTTTCCATAAACATAATGACCTGATGTCTGACAGCAATGCCTTTCTCTCACACCATTTTTTACAAAATGATAAACTTCTTCCATACTGTCAGCCACATTCTGACACATACTGATATTATGTGGCATACTGCTATGTATTTTGTCTGACCAAATATTTGCAGGGAAATGATGAGATTTAAAGATTTTTCCATTTCTGCATCTCAATATTTACAGGTGATGGTAGAATCTTGTGGGAAGAATAAGCTAATGTTCTCCAGAAAACGTAAAAACAGAACTTTGAAAATCTAAAAACCAGATTAAGAGAAATCTCCATTTGTGTAGTTTATGTTGTTTTTGACTGCATTGAGAAGTATTAAAGAATTATTATTACTGTGTGCCACAATTAATTACTTTTAAGTTATTTTCACAATCTATTTTTTATTGAAAAAATCACATTTAATTGTCAGCATATTTTAACTAACAGAATAAAGGGGCACTTTGAAAAGACAGAATATCCAAGCCCGCAATTTAATATAATGGACTATTGCTTTCTTTGTTTTGTGTTCCTTACTTGACTCAGCATTCTCTAATTGCTTCATGATAAAATAAAGCATTATTTTACATGGTTTTACAGCATGAAAAATAAATTATCCTCTCCTAGATATGATGCTCTTAATATGTAAAAAGATACTAAAATCTTGTACATCATGCTGGTCTTTTTATATTCATCACTTCACTTGCCATGACTACACTTCTGCATTACTTACATGCTTGCTTGCATGTACTTCAAATAAAACTAATTAAATACATTTTTTGTCAACAAAACTTTTCTCCATCTCACTGCTGCATGACAAGTGAACAGATGGCAATTTAAGGACAGAATTTATGATAGCCACAATCTTAATGTTGCATAAAGAAAAGAAAAGACTTGCATCAAAACCACTGACAAATGTACTTGCTAATATTAATGCACTCCCCACTCATCCAATATGCTTCCTAATTGCTTTTCTGTACATAATAATGTGGCACCTGCTGCTCAACATTGCAGACACATCAGGATTTCTCCAAAGTCAAACAGATATGCAACTGGCCCTCTCCCAGTGATAAATGTAGAGCACTGTATCACACACAGTTCCTGTCAGTGGATAATTAAAATTTTATAGTTACAGAAAGGGATAGTAAACAAAGAGTTCCTTAAATGAATGCATGATTGTAAAAGCATGCTTCTGCCAACTTAATGATTAGTATGCATTATGGGCTGCTAATAATCCTTGGGACTGTAGAGAAAATGGACATGTTATACCGACTTCATATTGTTTCATTTATTTTTCACAACGTCCTGTTAAGTCGAAACAGAAGAAGTCCTGCTGAGTGTCACAATATTCTCAGATTGTCACAGCATCTGTAAACAAATGCATCTGAGCACACATTAAAATTGAGTCTCCAGGTACATTTATTGCATGGCAATATAAAATTGTAAATGTTTTACTCTCCATTCGTTTGCAACATTCAACATCCATCACATTATTTTCAAGTCAAAATAGATGACAAAAAATTGTGTTCCTTTTCAAATATTTTCTTTTTAAAAATTCACCAAACTATTTCTTGCAAGAGAGAATGATACTGCAGAGTAGTCTAATGTCTTGAATCAAAGTCAATTAACAATATTTCTCTTGTCCACTGACTAAGCTGCTGCATATTTCTAGCATGTTCTGTTTTATTTCTCATTAGAATTTGACTTTTTGTCTGATATATCTATTAATTCTGAAAACATAATCCGCATCATGTTTAACATTTTATCATGAAAGTTGAAAATTTTTAGATAAAATATTTTCCATGGAAAATCATTTGGCCATACTAAATTTTAGACACAATTTCTATTCAGGTCTTCTTATCTCATTTGTTTATTCACTTGACATAGATTACAAGTTTTTGAATGGAAGAAACTCTTTCAAATGACTTGTAAAATATCAAGATATTTACGAACTGTCAAAAGGTGTTGTGAATTGATCAACGACATCTGTAAAAAATTGAGATGCACATAAAAGACTCATGTTATCTTAAATCTGAATGGTAAGATTTAAGGCCATATGGCAAAAAGTTTGTAAGTTAACAAATTCTATGACAAAGATGCTTAATTTAAAGCAAATAGCACTACCAATATTATTCTACATTGGATTTAAATTTTACATTTTTTTGCATAAGTCCAAGTTGCACCATGATATGCAGTGTTTGTCACCTTGAGGCTTAACAGGTTCTCTCACTGTATCTTATTAAGCTCATCTTGTTAATTAACGAAAATGCCCTATGGTGGCTCTCAGGTTCGATTCCCTCTCTGTCTTAAGTCATGCTATTCCCAAAACAACTCACCACTCAGTGGATATCCCAGAACTCATCAGCATCCCTTGGGCTAGTGCCATCTTCACATTCTTCAACCCTTGACATGCTCTCTGCATTGTCTGCTCACTCCCTTGAGTTACTTCTCCACCTGTACCAAAACTAGCAGTTATCCAACCCTCTGTCATCTCCAGTAATACCTGCCTCTCTCTCTCATTCCAGGGAGAAAACAACTCACTATAAGGCAGCAACTCACTATAAGGCAGAATAATTCAAGACAGGTATTGGAGTGCTGACTATCATATAATTCCTCATCCCTTATGGATACAGGATTCTGACTCTGACCAGCCTGAGCTGCTCACTGACAATGTCCAAAGCCCTTGAGTAGTATCGGTGGCTGCCCACGACCCTCTGAGTGATGTATATTCCCTTTGAATTGATTGAGGCCTGCTGACAAAAGTAGCAAGCTTCCTGCTTTTGTGCCTATGCTAAATGGCAAAGCAGAACAGACGTAATACAGGGCTGCTATTTCTGGTTAAAGGGGCAAAGTGCACAAAGAAAAGGCAGGGCGGCACGGTGGCACAGTGGTTAGCACTGCTGCCTCACAGCGCCAGGGACCTGGGTTCAATTCCCACCTCAGGCAACTGACTGTGTGGAGTTTGCACGTTCTCCCGTGTCTGCGTGGGTTTCCTCCGGGTGCTCCGGTTTCCTCCCACAGTCCAAAGATGTGCGGGTCAGGTGAATTGGCCATGCTAAATTGCCCATAGTGTTGGGTTAGGGGTATGGGTGGGTTGCGCTTCGGCGGGTCGGTGTGGACTTGTTGGGCCGAAGGGCCTGTTTCCACACTGTAAGTAATCTAATCTAAAAGTGTGTTTGAGCATTCCGCTGTGCATAGAGTGAATAAACGCTCTGAGAGCAAGTGAAGAGGGAAAAAAAACCCAGAGATGCAGTCTGGTCCAGTTCACGAATAGATGCATGGCTCCGAGCACAATGATCTTGTTGCAGTATTACAATGATAGTTATCAGTGCGGCACAAGGTGTAGCACTGAAGTGCAGAAGCAAACTGTAAGTGAATTGGAGATGTGCCATAAGGGTCGGATGCCAATATCCATGGGGTGCATGTAGCTGGGGCCCATGGGGGTGTCCTGAGATTTTGGTGGTCTTGTGTCCAATATGAAGGTTGTTCAGAGCAAGCAGCAATCAGAATCCATGAGGTGCTTTCTCTGGTTTCTTTGTTGGTTTTTCCTGACACCAAGCTTGTTTGTCAAGTTTGGCAGTGTGGGTGTCGTGAGGCAAGGGTCTGCCTGAACAAGGCCTTTGATAATTAATAAGAACCATCAACAGGCATCTCACCACTGCCTAGCAAGAATTTTGTCACATCATTTGTGAAAAGCATAAAAAGTGGAACTAGATGATTTTACCATCAGGTTGGGCCTTGCCTGATTTGTCCTCCATTTCTCCACATATTTCACCACAGCCCAAATTTCTCAAAACCTGACACGTTTCTGTCCACAGATTTTTCCTAACTTGAATTTTATTTTTATTGAGTCACTAACTGTTGAAACTTGCTTAGAATTCTGGGAATAAAATAAAATATATAGAACAGATGTTAGACAGGCGAAAATTGAACTATTCGAATTATAAACATTTGCCATAACAGTTAAAACTTTACAGATAATTACATAATCCAAATATTGTCCAAAACAGTGATTTGGTGAATTTTGAGAGATTAATTTGTCAGCATAATGAGCAGAATTTTCCCATTTGCAAGATTCTCAGGCAATCATCTGTTTTTCACCTCATTGCTTAGGGAACCAATCGGTTAGCCACATTTCTCAGGGAATCTCATGTCCAGAGAGACCGAAGTGTTTGCCTTTCAAGGGACATTCTGCTTTATACATCTCTGGTGCCATATTTAGACTCCAGCAACATACCAGTTCAGATACTGCAAGCTAGGAATAACTTCTCAAATTCTGGTGCTTGGCACTAAAAAAAATCCCAAGGGAAAGACAACCAGCTATCCTCTTGCAGTACAGAGATTCACGTCTGCTGGTGGATGGGTTGGTGCATAGGATGATTCCAGTTTTCCTGTTGACTTCTAAAAAAGACCACATCAACAGACTCAGCATTCCTGAACCCAAACTGCAGCAGGGGTTAGTGCCATTTCCCAAGTGAAAAGGATGTCCAGCAGTACCACAAGAAAGTCTTTGATCTTCTGCATTCCACAAGGTTAAATGTCACTATCTTCTCTTAGCTACATCACATCGACAATTTATTTCTTCCAATTGATCTGCGGGACTTACCATGTCGATCTCTTATAATGAAACCAGGCTGGCCTCTTGACTAACTGAGGTGGTATTCCATGACTGACTGTCTTCCTTCATATTGTCAACTGAGGAGTCTTCCTCTTTGATTTTCCCAATTTGCTATTTACTTGAAGAACATGCAGTGTCTTTTGCATTGGAGCTGCTGACATGGACAGTAGTCGTGACATTGATGTAGTATGGTGCCTTACAACAGTGACATGGCTAGCCCTTTTCTGACCGAAACATTTACTCTTCAGTGCTCCCTACCCTCAAAAACTGCCTGCCTCTCATTCTTTGTGCTAATAGACAAATTAAACCACAGAAACGATCTAACTGTAATTGAGGACTCAAGATACAATGTACTAAATTAGGAATGTAACCATACGGGAGCTGGAAGTCTGTACCTCTGTGCCAAAGTCAGTGAAGGCTAAGAAAGCAAACTGAGAGCCATAAGCAAAAGCATGCTGTGAAGATGCAAGAGATGTTTGGCTGTACCTCCAAATAACGTTACCAGGCAGAAACATGCAAGTCAGAGGTGTTCCTCAGCTCCAAAAAGATTTCTGAAGGCCTATAACAGTGGCTTAGTTGGTCCAAGAGCAAGCATGGTGATATGATGAGGCTGTTATTTTGCCAATGTGAGGTTATGTCTGGATGAAGTATAGTGGAAAATGGTGGCCATTGAGGGTACAGGGATATTGTGGCATGATGGCTGGGATAGGTATTCCCAAGCTGCAGACTTCATGTACCACTCTGTTTTACTGATTGGAAATGTGAGCCATCTAATTTCTCGGTAGAGGAGAGGAAAGTTAAAAGTGGCATGTAAAAAGAAGGAATTTTAATGAAAATAAAAATGCATGGAAATGACGTGGTTGCGACTCAAGACAGATTCTGAAATCACCATTTAAGGCTTGGAGGGAAAGTCAGGAACATTTTCTCAATGTTAAATATCTGAGATTTTATTCTCACCCTACTTTGTCATCATCAATCTGACCACGCCAGGATGTATTAAAATTAATTTCATGCTTACCTTTAGGTTTTAGTCTACAGAGACAAACAGTAATACTATTTGTTAGTAGAATTCAGTTGCACCAATATTTCATCTGCAAATGTTTTTCACAGAACATTTTATATGAACCAATTGAAAAGTAGGTGCAAAATAAGTGTATAACAAAATTAATTCACTTTAAAAGGTATAGTTTGTAAAGAAATCATTTTTACATTTATAAATATGTTTAGCACTTTTTTGTAAGAATTATTTTACTGTTTTATAAATTCATTTCTATTCAAATTATGTTAGCAAATTCACATGGATGAATCCAAAACCACACTGCAGTTTATAAGCTTGCTGAAAAAGGTGAATACATGTTTTCTTTTCACTGAATACTGGGGACATAATTCAACATTTTTGGCAAATTGTTAAATTATCTTGATATGCTATTATCATCATCTGGATCACACACTATTGTATGCAATTAAGATGAAAGTACAGTATATTGGAAAGGTCAAAATGGTATTTAACTACAGTGCCATCTACCTCCAGTACACTAGCATTTCATTATTACTGTAAAATCAACAATACTGCTTTGATTATTTTATTTGAACAATTTTACCTATAAGACATTACTTCTGACAAGCATTTACCTCTCCAACTATTAACAACTATATTAGGATTGTTTGGCATTCAATTTTTACTTTAAAACTGATCAGGTTTTAACAATTACACAGAATTCTATTATTTTGCTTCTTTTAATCAGAAAAATGACAAATAGCATTTCAGTACATTTTTCTGTTCATTTGCCATTGTAATGAAGTATGACTAGTAACTACCATATCGAGATTTTATTTGTTAATAGTATTTTAACATTAAATAAATAAGAGAGCTTAGATGGTAAAATATTCAAAATATCACTGCACCTATATAATTCAACTATCAATAACTCATTTCATTTTTATCTCTCTTCACATTAAATTAATAATTCATCCCCAAGAGGCTAAATGACCAAAAGTTTGCCATTTTGATGAAGGAAATCATTGCTGCAATTTACTACCTTACTATAAGCTGCAGCTGGAAGTTTAACTGAGAATCAAGTCTCAGTGCAAGTAACAACCTGTCTCAGCATTGACCTTAACATTATTTTACCATCTGATATAATTTTAGATCATAATAAGACTAGTGTTTATGTGCATGCACTAGTTCCAACACAAGCAATCAAACTCCGACAGTATTTCCTTGTTGAGATGCCATGGTGAGGTCAGTACCATGACAATCAGTGTAAAAAAAAACTTGTGATAATTAATGGCTGTCCCATCATGCGGCTTGAACATATTTCATCTATAAAGTGCAGAACAATCTCACTGAAACAAACACATCGATACTTTCACTTGGAAACATTTAATCTGTGCTTTCTTATACATGTGTAATTCACATAACTTGTTCCTGTTAACTGAAATGCAGAAGATTTTGTTCCAAGCTAGATAAACACACATGCGCTAGGTCCCCAGCACACTAATAATAACGTCTCATCCATTATTCTCAGTTATAGGCTAAAATCCATAGGGACATTCTAGGGTGTTTCTTCAGTATCTAAAATATTCTTCCACCAATGCGATACAGTCAGTGAAGAAATGCGCAAATTTGACCTGGATTGTCATAGGTGTGATTGTTGAATGAATAGCAAGCATAGCTAACACATATAAAAGTGTGAAATATTGATAAAGAATAATACATTAACTATTTTTACATCTGAATGGTAATTATGTTACACAGACCAGAAGAGACAGATGGGATGTACAGATAAACTGTTATATCAGCGTCATGCCTATGGCATTCACTTAGATCAAACACAATCCATCTATTCATTATTGTCATTTATTAATTTCCCAACAGAATAGTAACCATTTATATCTATTTAAAATAAATTATTGGGCTCTCCGATAGACATCAATGAGAAGGAATCATCAACTTCTCTCACCGGGTGAGATTCATGTCCAGGTTACGGAGTGTCAAGGACAATGTATTAAAATAGGACAAAACCATTGTGGTTTGCTGTTCTATATATTCATATCAGAAAGAATTGTATGAAATCAAATAATTTAGTTTTCTGGAATTGTTAACAGTGTATCTATTTTGTATGAATTTTGTGTTAGCAAATCAAAATAGATATTTTATTGTACAGATTATTTGTAAGTCATAAGTATTATGGTAAATAAGTCATTAATATATTAAGAATGATTAACAACACATACAGTGACAGCATGTAATACCTAGGACACATTACCCATGATGCTTTTCAAGAAGGCAGCTAATTAGCAGCAAAAAAGGTCACACCAAACCAGAATGTGATTAGAAGAAGCCAAAAGAAAAAAAACAACAGACACATATTTTTAGTTGCTTTTGGACTGTGGCCAAATTTCCTTTCACCACTATAACTGGAAACAAATTCTTCAATATTTAATGAAATACTTATGTTGCAGCACCTGGTCATATTGGTAGTATAGCCTTACTGACAACTCCCATGTGGGTCATTATTGTGGCCATCTGAAAGGGCAAACTGTTCATCGTCTACACTAATGCCAGCCTTAAAGATTCCTCAGTTACAAAGCAGCAGGAGCCAGAGACACTTTGGCTCTGATCTTGGTGAAAATGGCTGGAGGCAAAATGCTGTTTCCTATCATCAGAGACTGTAGTTAGCAATAATTCTATGAGTCAAAGTGAATGTGCAAGATATGACTTGGCTGCTCTGCCTTGCTTCATTCCCTGCAACAGCTCCAGCTCCTGGTGAGAGATCCTTGTCAACAGGAAAACACTGGTTCATGCTGCCCTGCTAATGATCCAATGCATCAATAGCTCAAACAATCACAACAAGCAGATGTCCTAAGTTAATGCAGACTTCCCTGGGATTTTAATTGTGAAACACGGCTTTAGAAAGCATTAGTCTTTTGTCCTCGCTAGAGAACTGCTAAAGCCTGGCACCAATTCCTTGGGCATCTGAACCCAGTCTAATGGAATTTAATTACATCAAAGGTATTAATCATCTGTAACATTGAGCAGTGAATACTTCAACACCACTTTTAATTTATCAGCACATTTGTCTGCAATGTATTATGAAGAGTGTTGCAGTTGATGTGGACATTTGCTTCTTTGCATTACAAACAAGACTTAATTTACTCTTAATTTTTTTCAGGGTCCAACCTGCTCTAAGTAATTAGCTGATCACCTGTGCAATTAATGTTTGCGATACAAACTATACACTGCAACTAAAGAAAACCAGTCATCTGAGAGATGTTCATGGACCTACTTATATTAAGGTTATTTGAATCAATGCTTATGTATAAGAGTTACACAAATGCCTCTGAAAGATTAGTAGAATTTTATACATTTTGGGCCCAGGATAAATTATTCATTAACACCCTTGTCTGTAAAGAAATGCTATATTCGTACACATATTATTGTTACCTAATAATACATGTGTTTTGTAATTAAGTTCTGAGAAGTTCTGGACCCTCCTCCAAGTCATCAGTAAATGAGGCCCTGAGACAGATCCTTGTGACATTCCATTCCTTACATCTATCCAATGCAACAAAAGATTCATTAATTGTGACTCTCTGTCTTCTGTATGTTCAACCATCCTCATTCCATCTAAATATTTTACCCCCATTACCATGAGCTCCTACCTTCTGCAATAATCTTTTATGTATCATTTTATCAAATGTATTCTGGAAATTCAAATATACTACATCCACCGCTTCTCTTCCAAAGAATTTTAGCAAACATATCAAACATGATTTCCATTTCACAAAATGGGATGTGATTGGCATCAAACAAAAAGACCACAGCAGTTCAGGCAGCATCCAAGGAGCAGCGAAATTTCACTGCTCCTTGGATGCTGCCTGAACTGCTGTGCTCTTCCAGCACCACTAATCCAGAATCTGGTTTCCAGCATCTGCAGTCATTGTTTTTACCTCATCAAACAAAAAGAGACAGATGGCTGTGAAGATGCCACCGTATACTCGAAGTAATATGTCGCTGCCAAACCCCTATGCCACTGCAGAGGTGATCATTCCTGCTTCATATGATGCACCCTGCCATTTTGCTACATGTGAGCCCAAAACAGGACAGTGGTGTGGAGGATTTACCTAAGTGGAGGTTATTGGAAAACAGAAGAGTTGCACGCAGTTTCCGCAGTGCATGCATGTAACAGCGATATGTCGTGAGTGCCATTTACTCGTCATGAGGGCAACAAGAGCAGCTGATATTGGTTGCAAGTAGGAGAAGGCTATGCTTCATTACTCACTAGAGTTTTCTTTATTCATTCACAGAATGAGGTCCATAAGACCATAAGACCATAAGACATAGGAGTGGAAGTAAGGCCATTCAGCCCATCGAGTCCACTCCGCCATTCAATCATGGCTGATGGGCATTTCAACTCCACTTACCAGCGTTCTCCCCATAGCCCTTAATTCCTTGAGACAACAAGCATCTATCGATCTCGGCCTTGAAGACATTTAGCGTCCCGACCTCCACTGCACTCCGTGGCAATGAATTCCACAGGCCCACCACTCTCTGGCTGAAGAAATGTCTCTGCATTTCTGTTCTGAATTGACCCCCTCTAATTCTAAGGCTGTGTCCACGGGTCCTAGTCTCCTCGCCTAACGGAAACAATTTCCTAGCGTCCATCCTTTCCAAGCCATGTATTATCTTGTACGTCTCTATTAAGTCTCCCCTTAATCTTCTAAACTCCAATGAATACAATATTAGACTCTTAATTCCAGATTTTTAAAAAATTGAATTCAATTTCCATTATCTGGCGTGACAGGATTTGAACTCAGTTCCCCAGGACATTGTCTAGGTCTCTGGATTAACAATCCAGCAATAATATCACCAGGCCATCACCTGCCTACAGAGTATTAGGCAAAGTAGCATTCCTATTTCCAATGGCATCCAGATCCAACAAAATTTGCATTTATATCTATTTCAATGAGTAATTATTCTGGGAATGGGTTGCTAACCTGTCACCAGAGGTTATAACTTGAGGATGTGCCAGTATGGATTAAACATGGCTGAACAGGAAGCTCATGTCCTCTTACTGCTTGCCCAAGGCATGTTAGAAGAATTTACTTTGTTTGATCGGGTGTTATGAACACACCTTCCATGGTCATCAAGTCCCTGAGGGGCTTTGGAGTCCAGAGCTCAGGCTTCTCCTATAAAGCCACAAATCCTCCATATCACTGGAGTATAAGTACCTTCATGTTATGATGAGGATATTAGAAATCCAGCTCAGAATTTCCTCATTGATATGTTGACTAGTCATATCAAAAATCTTGTAGGTGGTTTCTTTTCAATATCTTAAAGAGACTCAGCCATCTGAACAATCAGAGATAAGTAAATCAGATAAGATGATAATTCTCACCCACCTCTGGTGCCTTTTTATTGCTGCATCTGTTTCTAGTCTTATTTTGCTTTTCTTATTCATTTCTTCCTTCCTTATTTCTTTTTAAAATTTTTTCCTACTCCTTCAATCTTACCTAAGTGGAGGTTTAGTTTCTTCTTTAAATTTTGCTTGCAGCTGGTATGGAGCACGTAGGGGAGGAGGGTAGCTAGCATACTACAGTTGAGGCAGGCCCAAAGCTCACATTCAGAGTGAGAAAATGTGGCTCTTGCTTGCTATCTTCTTATTGCCAGCATTGCTTGCTTTCCGAACACAACTGATTGCTTTTTTCTCCTGCACTCCCCGCCCCCGCCCCACCCAATGATCCTTTCTCATGCTACTTTTCAACTCATCATCCTCATCTATGTTTCACCATGTTTTCGCTACATGGGACAATCACCCCCTATAAATTCCCATCCAAGCCACACACCACAGGACCACATTACTGTTCCTTCATTGTCACTGAGTTAAAATCCTAGATCTCCCCTTTTAACAGCACCCTGGGTATATCTACGCTCCAAGGACTGGAGCAGTTCAAGATGGCAGCATCAGCATCAGCTGCTCTGTGTGTGGTACATTCTGCAGATCATGCATTGAACTTGCCAGTTATGTCTGAACCCAATAAACCAGCTTTGAGGCAAATCATCCTCAATCTTGAGGGACTATCTAATAGAAGAACTTTTTGACTTCACTCCACATATCATAATCTAGTTTCATCAATTTCCTGCCTGTTACACAACCCAACAGACTTTTCTACCATTAAAATCTTCAAGTATATAAGTTTTTGAATTTTATTTCAACTCCTATCTTTGGATTTTAGAAATTTTATTGAACAAATTCCAGCAACAAATGAAGACAATCAAAGTGCGTTTTGACTGTTTTGTGTGAAACTATCTGCCAGGCAATACAATCACAGGGTGATATTCTGACAGTGTACACTAGCAGTTATTGTATGTCACACAGCAAGACACCTTTAATATTGAAAATGTCCCACCTACAGGAGCAACAACCTCTGCAGATCTTTGTAAGAGTCTTCAACAAGAAACATGGCACTTGTACCTAATTTAATATTCGATATGATCTTGGATTGTATTGGCCTCAGAGCATTAAAACACAGTACTGTTTTCAGGTCAAGCTACAGTGTGAGAAATAATAGCCTGGTGGAGGAGGGTTAAGGAGAAAGGAGATAAATGGGGAAGAGAGGGAGTCATCTAGAAGAGAGGAGAAATGGCAAGTCATAGAGAGAAAGGGAATGGTTATTGGTAAGAGACATAAGGGATGAAATGGATGAATGGGGGCAAGGAATGCAAGAAGTACTGCTTAATGGACGGGTTAGGTAGCAACAAGCAAATTCTGCAAATGAAAGATTGGTAAAGGCAAATCTATGTGCAGAATGTCAAGCCATCAACCATCAGCATGGTACAGCATGGTGGCTTAATGGTTAGCATTGTTGCCTCACAACTCCAGTGACCTGGGTTTGATTCCTGCCTTGAGCGACCATCTGTGTGGACTTTGCACATTCTCCTCATGTCTGTGTGGGCTTCCAATGGGTGCTCCAGTTTCCTCCCACAGTCCAAAAACATACGGGTTAGGTGGATTGGTCATGCAAAATTGCCTATAGTGTTCAGGGATGTGCAGGTTAGGTGGATTAGCCATGGAAAATGCAAAGTTATAGGGATAGGGTAGCGGGATAGGTCTTGGTGGACTGCTGTTCAGAGGGTCGGTGTGAACTCGATGGGCTGAATAGCCGGGTTCTACACTGTAATGATTCTATGATCATAGATGATACCAAAGGATGGTAGGACAGAATGTTATGTATCACTGCGACAACTCACAATCATGATTCTAATATCATGCCTGCATTATATTAACCAGCATGGATATCCTGCCTGATAGATATTAAAACACCCTTCACTGCAAATATTTTGTTTTTTGTTCCTTTTTATCATCTTGTCCTCTCCTCATCTTTCCCTGTTGCTGGAAAGTCATTGGTTTTATGATGGAGAGAAAAGAGTCTTCAGTGGTTGCATGCTACATTCGGATTGATTCTTGCAGGGAAGTCTTACTCTCATTTCTGAAACATTCCTCAAATCGCATGCGTTTCCATTCTCTCTTCAGTGGTGGAGAGGGACAGTCAGAGGTAGCAGCAGCCCATGTTATTCTATGGGAGCCAAGAGTAGCAATCCCACTCCCCTTGGTTTCTTAAAACTAATTTCAAAGTTTACCATTTTTGTTGTTCTTTGACATTGTACTAAGTGAACATCACAGCAGACACTTTACTCAGTAGCCATTCCACTTGCAGTCAGAGATCTAAATATGTAACAGAACTATTATTTGCATAACTTTGTGGTCTTCCCCTTGTGGCGTCTGAGTTAGTGAAAACATATAAAGAAATATGATGGCAGAAGGGTGACAAATCATCAATCCAATGCTGCAACTTTACTCCCACTATTGAAGGAAGAGGGAGTTAAAAAAATCCCTAAAGTCTCTGTCTATGATTGGCATTAATCTTTCATCATTCTGAGAGGTAGATAATTAATCGGCTTCAAACTTAAACATCCAATGAAATTTGAAGTTTGCACACTTCCTTTTTCTCCTCTCATTGTAGTAATTGTAATGAGGTCAGCCAATGGATCTCATAGAATATGTGTTGCCTGATTGGGGCTGTTAATTTGGTCTAATCGAGGAGGAGCCCTGCCTGACAAATAAAATCAGGAGTGTCAGACTCCTGTTCACATTGAGAGCTGCCTCTGAGGGAGTTGGACCCTGCACATGTTAGTGAAGGGTGACTTGGTGACTGGATACTGGCCCCTGTGGAATTATTTACTCACTGTTCCAATTTTTCTCTTTCTCATTCCCATTTGTTCTTCTGGTTTAATACACTTCCGGTGACTGACAATGTAACAATATCCATGCAATCCAAACATTCTAAGTTTTGTTATTCATTCACACCTAAAATATACAGATAAAAAATTGACAGAATGTATCTTTTATCATACATGATCAAGTTCTGTCCTACTAAATGACTATTTACTTCAATTTTCATACACAGATATTGGACCAAAGAGGAGGAAAGACAGAGAGAGAGAACGTTTTTTTCAAATTTTTGAAATGTTTTTCCCTGGCTCTTTTTTCAAACTTACTTTCCTTATCTAGTGGACAGGAGTAACCGGGGAGATAAGAAAAAAAAACATTAATACATTTGCCTTAACAATACCATTGGAGCTTTGAAACTTGGATTTAAAGCATCTAATTATGCTGCACAATCCAAATTCATAAGATCATATATCCAGCCAAAAACATCACATCCAAACTGAGCTATTCAAGTGAGCAGAGACCTTCAGGAAATAGTGGTCATGATGATACTACACAACAACAAATTAGTGTACAGAATTTAACTGGACCTTTTCAATTTTGTAATTTTAAAAATCATTTAAACTTGTAACTAGGGTATTAGAAAAGAAAATCAGTTACTTTCGAAAAAATAGTAGCTGAAATAATTTTCAGAAAACATATTGAACAATTTATGACCAGACTGCACAATTTCAGAGTAACAAACCCATTAAATAATAGTCATTTTATTACATCTGTGACACCATAAAACTAAAAATGCCCACTGCAGCAGAACATACAGGTTCTGGCCCACGAATTGTCCATCCACCTTTCAGATCTCCAGTAGAGAATGCCACATTGTTTTGATTGTGATAGCAGTAAATAGTAGTGTACTAACCCAAGCAAGTGAAAGCATAATGAATGGTGAGTGCTGTATGTTCACCATAGAAACGCAAAATCCAAGATGTTGAGTTTTCAATGAAATGTGCCCCGGTACAAATTTCACATATAGTAGATAGTTATTTTATTTCCAAACAATTGCAAGTTTAAAACAAAAAGATGCAACTTACTAAAACTAAACTTACTGTCGTGTTGATAATCCAGGTCATAGATAAAATTACAACAAAATATTGCAATGAGAATAGAACAATGAATTGTACAGGACAGGAATGGGCCCCTTGGCCATGATGCTGTGCTGAACTTGAAACCACCCTTGGTCCATATTCCTCTATTCCTGGAACATTCATGTGTTTATCTATTTACCCCTATTGTATCTACCTCCACTACCACCTCCGCAGCGCGTTCCAGACTCCTACCACTCGCTGTGCAAAAAAACCTGCTTCTCACACATCTCCTTTGAACGTTACCCTCTCACCTTAAATGCATATCCCCTAGTTTTGGACATGTCAGCTCTGGGAAAAAGATTCTGATTGTCAACCCAATCTATGCATCTCATAAAATTGTATAGACTTCTATCAAGTCTCCACCACTCCAGAGAAAATAACCCGATATTTTTAGCCACTCCTTTTGCTCATACCTTCTAATCCATGCAGCATTCTTGTAAACCATTTTGGCACCCTCTCCAAAGCCTCCATATCTTTCCTGTAATGCAGCAGCCAGAATTGAATGCAATACTCTAAGTTTAAGCCAACTGACATCTTATACAGTTGCAATATGACATCCTGACTCTTGTATACAATTCCCCAAAAATAAACTAAGCATATCATTTGTCTTCTTTACCACCCTATCTATTTACATGACCACTTTCAGGAAGCTAAGGACTTTACCCCCAAGATCGCTCTGGACATCAATGCTGTTGAGGATCTAACATTAACTGTATGCTTTTCCTTTACATTGGGAGAGCAGAAGTGCAGCACCTCACATTTACCCTGATTAAACTCTATTTGCCATTTCTCTGCCATATCTGCAACTGATCTATATCCCAGTGTATCCCTTAACAACCTTCTTCATTATCATCAACTCCACAAACCTTTGTACCATCTGCAAACCTACTAACCCACCCAGCTACATTTTCATCCAAGTCATTAATACATATCATAAACAGCAGAGATCCTAGAATGGATCCCTGGGGAACACCATTAGTCACTGACCCAAGGCCAGCGAAACACCCTTCCATTACCCTCTGCCTTCTATGGGCAAGCCAATTCTGAATCCACACAGCCAAGTCACCGTGGATCCCATGTGCCTTAACCTTCTGGATGAGCCTACTATGAGGAATCTTGTCGAGGGCCTTAATAAAATCCATGTAGACAACATCCACTGCTCTATCCTCATCGATCACCCTTGTCACCTCCTCAAAAAATTCAATCAAGTTAATAAGACATGACTTGCCCTGCACGAAACCATGCTGATTGTCCCTAATTAAGTCATATGTTTCCAAATGCGCAGGAATCCTAGCTCTTAGAATTCTCTCTAAGAGCTTCCCAACCACCAATATGAGACTTACTGGTCTATAGGTTCCTGGATTTTCCCTATTTTCCTTCTTGAACAGAGAAACAACACCAGCTATTCGCCAGTCCTCCAGGATCTCTCCATTGGCTAGCAAGGATACAAAGATCTTGCTCAAGGCCCCAGTAATTTCGTCTCTTCCCTCTCCCATTAACCTGGGGTTGATACCATTGGGCCCTGAGGACTTATCCACCTTAACGCTCTTCAAGAGACCCAATACCACTGCTTTCTTGATCTCAAAATGCCTTAGCATATTAGCATGCTCCCCACAAATCTCATTATCCTCCATATCCTTCTGCTGGGTGAATACCAACAAAGGGTTTTCATTTAGCATCTCACCCACACCCTCTGCCTCCAAGTGCAACTTCCCTCCTTTATCCTTGAGTGTTTCTACCCTCTCTCTAGTTACCCTTTTTATTTTTAATGTAGTATAGAACGCTTTGGGATTACTTAGGATTGTCTTCACTCCCACTTGCCAAGGTCATTTCATGTCCCCTTCTTGCTCTCTGAATTCTCTGCCTAAGTTCTTTCCTGCTTTATTTATATCCCACACAGATCCTGTCTAATTTTAGTTTCTTGAACCTTACATTTGCTTCTTTCCTCCTTTTGACTAAATTCACAACCTCTCTCATTATCTAAGGGTCCCTTACCTTCCCATCTTTGCCCTTCATCCTTACTGGAACATGCTGCACTTGAACTCTCATCAACAGGCCTTTAAACAATTCCCACATGTCAAATGTGGACTTGCCTGATAACAGTTCCTCCCAATTAATTCTCCCTAGCTCCTGCCCAATGCTGTTGTAAATTGCCTTCCCCCAATTTAGTACCTTGCCACGAGATCCTGACTTACCTTTATTCATAGTTATGTTAAAACTTAAGGAGTTGTGATCACTGTTTCCAAAATGCTCTTCCACTGAAAAGTCAGTTACCTGCCCAGGCTTATTAGCTAATACATGATCCACTATGGTCCCTTCTATATGGGAATTCAGAACAAATTTTATCCAATATTTCAGTATTAATCTTAATTGATATTTAACTATATTAGGTAAGAATTCTGTTCAATTAGTTTCTAGTCACAACTTAGCTGACTGAAATACCCTAAACTCTCCCTGACCCAACATTTGTACTCTGTTGCAAACAGTACAATAAACTTCACTCAAACATATTTATACTACCCTTTCACATTAAATACACTTACAAGTTTTGCATCCATATCTAGTATCTCACACACAGACACAAGCACACACATACTTCTACTCAACTATGACGACCATGTAATCCGCTCATCTTACAAGACAAGCACAAGCACATCTTTGTCTCTGGGTGAGAAAGTGGTGAAGAAGAAGTGAAGAGACAACCACAGGTGGAAAGCTAGTCTGTCAGCATTGTCTACTCGCCATTAAGGGGATTGTGCTTATTTAGTAAGGGAAATGGGGCATAATAGAAGCCGTGGCTACTATCAATGCTAGACATCTTGTCAGAATTTACTTACACTTATCCCTCCTTCTTATGACTCACCTTCATTTCCCATGCTCTGTAAGATGATGCATTTGAGGCACAGGACTCACAAGGCACAAATGTACAGGAACTAGGACAGGGAGATAGGTGGCCACAGATGATGTTAATCAGATATTGATACCACATATCAGTCAGAAGGTTCCAGTGCTGACTTTGATGGGTTACCAAAGAAAGCCAAAGGAAAACAAGGCTTAGAGCATTGGTAATCTGCCAGATAGTCATAGCGTCATAGGGGGTTAAAGCGCAGAAGAAAAGGCCCATTGAGTCTACACCAGTCAAAAACAACCACCTAACTATTCCCCCATTTCCAACACTTGGCCCATAGACTTGTATGCCTTGGCATCACAAGTACACCTCTAAATATTTCATAAATAGAGCTTGTGCTTGATATCATGTAACATGCACAAGTCCATCTCTGTTTTTGCTTGAAATTTAGTGCAAGACATAATGCCAATGTCTTCCATGTGCTCATCACCATAGTACCACAATGATGCTCACCATGATGTAGAGTTTCGTGATGAATGTGACAGCTCAGATGGCTGCAATCTTCACTCTAGAAACCATTGCTGAAATAGGCTTTTGAAGGTTCTATCTCCTCAGTGCATTTTTGGCCAACAGGGCACTAAAAGTTCTATGATCACTCCAATAGACTGATAATTAATAACTCCATGAGGAAGAAAGCTGCCACACTTCCTCAGTATGGCAGCATGGATACCTTCCCCAACAGAAAAAAAACCCAGAAAACTGCTGATGCTGGAAATCAGAATCAAAAATAGTTCTGAAAAAGGTTCACTAGACCTGAAACGTTAATTGTGATTACTGTCCACAGATGCTTCCAGACCTGCTGAGTTCTTCTCATAATTTCTGTTTTGTTACCTTCCCTACCAGCCCTTGTCTGCTGCCAGGTAACTGTTCCAAAATGCTACAGACTATGTTCAAATGATACTGTATACAGGAGGTCTTGACATAATGTTGCTGAAATCATTCCCCAATTCCTAGTTTCAATGGCAGCTCAGCAGCATTGTATCTCCTCAATTATAGCTGTTGTGCTCTGTCTCAGAGTTTGCATGATATAGTTCTAGGAGAAAAGTTCATGATATCATCACTGTATGAGGTTTGAGGGTATAAAGGGCTTAGATTCCACTTTACCAGTACGAGCTCCAACATGACATGTTGGTGAAAAAACATGTTTTGTTTTAATCAAATGGAAGCATATTAGCCTAGATACTTAAGTATCTGGGACTCAAATGTATACCCAAACATCAAAAACTGTTATAATGGTCTGTTGAATCTTTCAATTCCACATTTTATTCTTATATTACAGGAGCTAAAATAAGCATTGCTGCATCAGGTATAAATACTCTGATGAAGGCAAAGCTCACATCACAATGCCAGCGGAGTACCACATGGGAAACAGGTCAGATCAAGGCAGGAACAATGGGAATACATGACAGTGAATGATAATATTTTTAACTGTGAAGAATGAGAAGCTATTTGATAAACATTGGTTAACATTTGGTGTTATATTTAACATTGTCTTCAAATGAGGGCAAGGCTAATGTGTATAGAGAAAAAAGACAATGCGATAGTGATATTTGGAAAAAAGGCAAAGTAAGGAATGCAGGATTCTTGGTGAATAGGGAATTGGAGTTCTGACTTAGTCGAACTGCTTCACAATACATCCTATCTCATAGGGCCAGGGCAGAACTATCATTTGAATAACTTAATTTTTCTTTTATATTTGACTGTGCATTCTTCAATTTCTTAATAAATGTGGTACGCTTATGTACAAATTGGGTCCTGTACTATCCAATTTCTCAGCCTGCATATCACATCTCATAGTTACCACACTTTGCAGATATGGAGGTGGAGTTCTTAATTCCTTTCCAAAAGTCATCATTTAGAAAACCCACCTCAATTGATGGCCTAATTAGATTAACTTTGCAATAGGCAATCTCACTGGCTAAATGGTCACAGGGAATGCATTTCAAGAACATATCTCAGGGGAAAACTGGCATCATCAGCTTTATAGTGCAACGCAACTCGCATGATTAGGGCATAGCCAAATGTCCCAAAATCCCCATTTTCTTGGTAGAAAGTTTAGAAAATTATGCCTAATCCATCTGAAATATTGTCAATTATTTCTCTTCATGGTCCAGGGTGGAATAAATGCAGGAACCTAATAACAACAAAAATAAATGCTGTATTTGATTACAAAGTTACACTGTGTTCAATAGATGTTCAAATATGTAATAGCAAAGAAACAGGTATTAAAATGTCTTATGATTTCATGCATTTGCCAAGTTATAACATTCACTCCTGTACAGTATCAGAAATTGTAGGCTTATGGTTGTTTCTGTTATGTGATACAAGTGTTGTTTCTGTGATAGCTGACAAATATATTTTGTGATTGTTCAGAGGTTTAATTGCTAATTGCTATCATATTCTTATTATGACTTACATTTAATCAATTCTGAGCCATAAGGATTTAAAATGCTAATGGATAAATTCTCACTTAAAGTTGAAAATAAAATTATCATGATGATTCGTTTGAGTTCTAAAGATGAAGAATATGTCAATCCATCATAAATGGATTTTTTAAAAGGAAAGGTTTTATAATAAAGTCTAGAATGTCAACAAATACACAAACATTTTCTAATCAAATTATTTATCATCCAAGTTATTTGTGCTTTGGAGTCCACACATTTTAAATTTTCTGACCAGCATCATTTTAACATTGCCAGTAACTATGTACATGAAACTAATTCAGATCAGAAAAGCTCTTGACTCTAATTAAGATGTCCTGGTGAAGTATTAGACAAGTAGGTAGGGAGAGGGAAAGACTACCTGAACAATCTCTGCTCTGATTCCACCTAATTACGAGATGTTTGAGAACATGACCTGGGATAAAACTGCATATTTGAGTCAGATGACTATGATTCACATCCACTCCAAAGTCTTGAATGCATAATCTAAGCTGGACCTCCAATGCAGAACTGAGAGAATATTGTTATAATAATTCAGAAAGACCTGTGATATCAGTTAAACATTTTTTAAAACTCTGGGCTGAGGATCCACTGAACTGGAATACTCAGGCCTGACTTTTTGCACAGTAAAAATGGCGTTGGAAGCCCAAATCCAGAAGTCCCATCACTGAACCTGGCCCCTAACATCCTCACATGGGCAAATGAGGCGGGTCACACTTGGCACATCTGTGTTCAAAGAGGCAATTCCACTCATTAATTACTGATTTTTGCAAGAAGGGACTAAGAAGCAGGGATAGCTATAGCATAGACCTTTGCATCCCGCCCAGCTTAAAACATTTAAGGTTGCAATATTATTTTGCTTTATGCATCTTCTCTAACTCCCCTTCACCCAAAATCAGCTTTCTGGCATGATGTGTAAGTTGTATGTTGTGTGACCATGTACTCCCTGCTTTCCAATCCTCCCCTCTTCCTTTATCACAACCCTCTCATCCTAAATTCACATTTTCAGACAATAAAGAATTGTCACTAGGTCAACCTCAGCAATTCCAAAAAGAAAGATGAGAACTGATGCAGAGGAAAAGACATTGTAAGCTGGTCTGATGCTTGCTTTCTTTAGCTCAAATTCTGGTACTGTGCGCACTCAGTGTGCATTATAGTGTCAACAACTGCTTATATGTATAGCATGTATCATGCCGAAACAAGCAAAAATACCTCCAAAGCAGACACAAAGAGGATGGAAAAGGACAAATAGTTCATTTCTATATTTATTATTGGATGTCTTATTGTGTTAACTTACCATAAAATAGTTTTCATTGATGACTTTTAATTCAAGGTTTTGGTTAAGAAGTATAAATTTAATTATTCATATTATTCAGATGCGGTATAGAAAAAAAGGCTTGAAAGGTGCAGAATTGTGGAGCAATTGTGGTGCTGGGAATAGTGGCCCAAGGAAAATGAAGTGTGTGTCGATACTCACAGGCAGTTTGTCCAGAGTGAAGGGTTCGCTGATCCTTTCTGACTGCCTCCTCTTCCTCTGACGTTCACCTCTGCAAGTTCAATGACAAAGATTGGGTCATCATAATGAGGTTGTGCAGCAGACCACCAACAATCTGGCAAGATGCTTCAGATAGTTTTTTACATCTATTCCACATGGTTTGATCCATTGTTTGAGAATGCCATTGTTCTGCTTCACAGTTTCCTGTTAGCAGCATGATTCTTATTGCAGGTGTGATGATCTTGCATGGTCATGTGGTGGAAGGAGTCATGAAACATAAACAGAGATTCAGCAGGTCTGGCAGCACCTGTGGAAACAGAAATTAATATTTTGAGTCCTTTATCAGAGCTGTCATGAGCTATAAGTATGATTTGGGGGGATATCACTTATCTTCAAGTAGCCACCATGTTTTTCATGACAGCCTAAAGACTGCAGATCTAACCATTCAAAAATGAAGTCACTGAACATGATCGGAAAATGACATTCTTTGGATTTGAGTAGTCGGTGATTTCAAAACTGCCTCAAATTAGTATGAGAGACTGGCTGATTCACTGCCCACTTTCAATTTTTCTGGTGCACACACGAAACATCCAAAGCTTTCTCCCCATTAATATATTAATATAGACACAGTGGAAGAGGCTGGGAGGATGCTATTTTGATAGACTCCTGATTCTCAAACATTTAAATTACAAAGCTGAATTTTGAGGCCCATGTATTTAAGATGAAAAGATAAATCAGGTTTGTCTGAACATCCATATAAAGTATAGCATTTATGATCTTTATGCAAGGTTTATTTTCAATTGTGAAGCACTGTAAAACAATGATACAAGCTGGAATGCTTTCTGAGAAAGCACTTCATTGTCATGTAATCAGAAATAGAATTATTTTAATACAATAGTAAAAGTTGATAACCACTGAGTAAATGCTTGAAGCAATTTTAGAAATCCTCACTTTGTAGCCCAAGTAGCTTTGGCTTGTTAAAATTTAAATTTGAATGGTTACAGTTCAATGAATCTATACTATCAAATCTGTAGCCATATCATAAAGATGTACATATTATTCATTAGGAATCCAAAGTTGTTTGTATCACTCTTAAAACTAAATTAATACTCCTTGCATTGCACCAAAGTTACATCTCTATACTCCTGGTCATTCACACACTGTTCTTGATAGATTTAATTATTAGCATTTATCAACAGAGAAGTTACAATAAGGAATACACTAAATCAAAAGATACAGGGTTCAACTAACAACAAATTGTTTTACTTAGTATATGGGCTGATTTTTGCTTGATGCTCAGCTGGTTATCACATTAGGTTACTCAGACGATATTGCTTTAAAAGAAAGATAAATATATGTCCTGCTTAGTGTGGTCTTAATGTATTTACTAATAAGCGTAAGTTTAATTATATGTATTATTCAGTGTTACATTTTGTTTCCACATGTACAATGTTGTTAAATTAAATTGCAGACGATGTTCTACAATTATTATTTCTTTATTCCCTAATTAATGTCAAAGAAATTCCAAAACATACTTCGAGTCACTGTTTGTTAACGTGCTGCTATAAATATATACAGTACTTTAAATACATTGCAATTTTTTTAAAAACCCAGGGATTAGCTGATATAGTGTATCCATATGTTCACTTTAACTCTGTCAGCTTCTTTTGAATTCAACCTACACTAATGGGATGATAGTCTCATCAATTGCTGTGTCCAAGGGTTATGACTAAAATGAGTTTGTTTGGTGTCACCCTAACAAATAGTGAGTGTGTGGGGTGAACACAGCATCACTGCATTATCAATTGTTCGGTTAGTAAATGATTAATTGGGACATAACCCAACTTGATTATTCATTGCTTATGGTATAAACAAATCTTCACCTTAAGGCTGGGGAATGAAATACTGGTCATGGCTTCCCATTCAAAATAGCTTCCATCAACATCTACTAGAATTTTATGTATGTAGGGTTAAGCTAAATTGCATAACTCCTACTCTTAATCCCTAATGTAAGCGGTCCTAATTAATGCTTTTAGAGCTGTATTTTAATGTGAGCTGCTGCTTTAAGCACAGGAGAGGTAACAGAAAACTTCAAATGAAAAGAAAGAAAATGTCCCAAACTGTTTGTCTTGGTGATGTGAGTTTGCCTCGAGTAGGGTATTTTCCACACCCACACCCACACCCACACCCACACCCACACCCACACCCACACCCACACCCACACCCACACCCACACACCCACACCCACACCCACACCCACACCCACACCCACACCCACACCCACACCCACACCCACACCCACACCCACACCCACACCCACACCCACACCCACACCTCACTAAATCCCAGTTTAAGATAGAATATGAGACCTTTATATTCTCAGGTCACATGTTTTCAATCAGTAATGATGCCATGAACATGCCTCTTAAAGGTGTACTGACACACTGATCATGAGACATAATGCAACACTGTGAACAACTGCTGATGTAATATATATATTACATATTTTACAACTAATTAATTAACAGAAAAAAGTAATTAGAACTATATTTAAAAACAAAAACTAGGTCTATGACTTTTCCTTGCTATTTAGAGTCATAGAATCATACAGATGTACAGCACAGAAACAGACCCTTCAGTCCAACTCGTCCATGCCGATCGCATTAATAACATGCAAAATTAATTTAATTCCATTTGCCAGCACTTGGCCCATATCCCTCTAAACCCTTCCTATTCACATACCTATTCAGATGTCTTTTAAATGTTGTAATTTTACCAGCCTCTACCACTTCCTCTGGCAGCTCACTCCATACACTTGATGAAGGGTTCTTGCCCGAAACGTCGATTTCGCTGCTCGTTGGATGCTGCCTGAACTGCTGTGCTCTTCCAGCACCACTGATCCAGAATCTGGTTTCCAGCACCTGCAGTCATTGTTTTTACCTTTGTGTGAAATGTTTGCCCCTTAAGTCCCTTTTAAATTTCTTTCCTCTCAGCCTAAACCTATGCCCCCTAGTTTTGGATTTCCCCACCCCAGGGAAAAGACCCTATCCATGCCCGTCATGACTTTATAAACCTCTACAAAGTTCACCCTTCAGCCACCAATGCTCCAGGGAAAACAACCCGAGCCTATTCAGCTTCTTCCTGTAGCTCAAACCCTCCAACCCTGGCAACATCCTTGTAAATTTTTTCTGAATCCTTTCAAGTTTAACAACGTCCTTCCTGTAGGAAGGAGACCAGAATTGCATGCAATATTCTAATACTGACCTGACTGTTGTCTTGTACAGCTGCCCACTCAATATACTCAATATTCTGACCAATAAAGGAATGCATACTATACGCCTTCTGCACTATCCTATCTACCTGAGACTCCACTTTGAAGGAGCTATGAACTTGCATTCCAAGGTCTCTTTGTTCAGCAACACCTACCATTAAGTGTATAAGTTCTTCTCTGATTTGCCTTTCCAAAATGCAGCCACAAACATTTATCTAAAATAAATTCTATTTACCATTCCTTGGCCCATTGTCTCAACTCATCAAGATCCCGTTATACTCAGAGGTAATCTTCCTTACTGTTCAGTACACCTCCAATTCTGGCGTAATCTGCAAACTTACTAACAATACCTCCAATGTTCACATTCAAATCAATTATATAAATGACAAAAAGCAATGGACCCAGCACTGACCCTTGTGGCACTTCACTGGCCACAGGCCTCCAGTCTGAAAAGCAACCCTCCACCACCCTCTGTTTTCTACCTTGGAACCAGTTCTGTATCCAAATGTATTCCATGTGATCTAATTTTGCTAACCAGTCTATTATGAGTAACCTTACTGAAGTCCATTTGGATCATGTCCACTGCTCTGCCTTCATCAATCCTTTTTTTAACTTCTTCAAAATAATCAAGTTAATGAGACATGATTTCCTATGCACACAGCCATGTTGACTATCCCTAATCAGTCCTTGTCTTTCCAAACACATGTAAGTTCTGTCCCTCAGGATTCCCTCCAACAACTTGCCCACCACTGATGTCAGGCTCACCGGTCTATAGTTCCCTGGCTTTTCCTTGCCACCTTTCTTAAATAATGGCACCACATTAGCCAACATCCATTCTTCCAGCATCTCACCTGTGACTACTTATGGTACAAATATGGTAAGGGGCCCAGCAATCACTTCTGGAGCTTCCCACAGAGTTCCAGGGTACACCTGATCAGGTCCCAGGGTTTTATCCACCTTTATGCATTTTAAGATACCCAGCACTTCCTCCTCTGTAATATGGACATTTTTTAAGATGTCACCATCTATTTCTCCACATTCTATATTCTCCATGCCTTTCTCCACAGTAAACACTGGTGAATAATACTTGTTTAGTATCTGTCTAGTCTCTTGCAGCTCTACATAGAGGCTGCCTTGATTAGAGTGGTGCTGGAAAAGCACAGCAGGTCAGGCAGCATCAGAGGAGCAGGAAAATCGACGTTTCAGTTTCCGGCATCTGCAGTTCTCACTATTGCCTATATAGGCTGCCTTGCTGATCTTTGAGGGGCTCTATTCTCTCCCTAGTTACCCTTTTGTCCTTATAAAATCCCTTTGGATTCTCCTTAACCCAATTTGCCAAAGCTATCTCATGTCCCCTTTTTGCCCTCCTGATTTCCCCGTTATGCTCTTTATACTTTTCTGAGGATTCACTTGACCTCTGCCGTCTATATTTGACATATGCATGTTTATTTTTCTTAACCAAAACCTCAGTTTATCTAGTCATACACACTTAACAAATTCCTCTCCATCTAAACCCTTAACACAGTGGCAGTCCCAGTCTATGTTTGGAAAGGTAAAATCCCCTACCATTTCCCTCTAACTATTGTGGGGATGATAGTACAATCCCACAAATGGTGATCATCTCTTTCTTATTTCTTATTTCTACCCAGATAATACCCTGGACATATTCCCAAGAATATCCTCCCCGAGTACAGCTGTGATGTTATCCTTTATCAAAAACATCATTCCTCTCCTCTCTTGCCACCCTTTCTATCCTTCCTATAGCATTTATATCCTGGAACATAAAGCTGCCTGTCCTGTCCATCCCTAGGCCATCTTTCTGTAATTGCTATACTATCCCAATCCCATGTTCCTAACCTTACCAGATGAACTCTGCCGTCCCTGTTAGGCCTCATGCACTGAGATAAATGCGG
This sequence comes from Hemiscyllium ocellatum, assembly GCF_020745735.1. Lineage (NCBI taxonomy): Eukaryota > Metazoa > Chordata > Chondrichthyes > Orectolobiformes > Hemiscylliidae > Hemiscyllium > Hemiscyllium ocellatum. Next base: position 61,498,336 of record NC_083410.1, on the reverse strand, counting down.
TTTACTTTACCAGTCCTATCTCATTCTCTGTTTTGTTCCTGCCTGCCCTGACTGTTGACTTGCTTCTTTTCCCAACTGTAACAGTCTCAGGCTGATCTTTAACCTCACTATCTTCTTGGGTCCTACACCAAAGTATACAATGACCTCCTCCTGGTTCTGCTCCCTTTTGAGAATATTCTGTACCCTCTCTGAGATATCCTTGATCCTGGCACCAGGAAGGCAACACATCATTCGGATGTCTCGTTGTCGGCTGCAGAAATGTCCTTCTGAGCCCCTGATTAGAAAGTCCCCTATCATAATCAATTGCTTGGTACCTGATGTACCCCTCATTACATGAAAGCCACTCTCGGTATCAGGAACTTGGCTGTTCATTCTACATTCCCTTACATTTTCCAGAACAGCAAACTTGTTTGAGATGGAGTGGCCACTGGAGACTCCTGCACTACCTGTATCCCTCTCCTACATTTCCTGGAGGTCATCTATCTACCAGACTGTATCTGTGTTTTTTCTCCCTTCCTATAACTACCATTCATCACACCCCCTAGCTTCTATAAGTTCCTGATTGCCTCTAACTGCTGCTCCAGCTAATCCATGTGATCTGATAGGATTCGCAAACAATCACACTTCCTTCAGATATTATCATAAGTAACATGAAAACTCTGCCTAATCTCCCATATCTGATAAGAAGAGCACATCGCTCAACTAAAAATCATCTTGCACCTTAACAATCTACAAACCCAGAAAATAGCATATTCTTACTGCTCAGGAAACACTGCTCCAGGCTAACTTATATTTTTTTTATATTTTTAAAATTTAATCAAGAAACTGATCTCAATCAAACATATAATCATAAAATAACCCATTGTACTCACTACTGTAGATTTACAGCAAGGTTACACTTAAAAGCTATGCACGTAGTTACTCTCCCACACAGGTTCCTCCAAGGTCAGCTGTGAATTTTGTTGTTTGTTAATTTTTCTTAGATGTCCAGATGTCCAGAGATTCTTGAATTTAAACAGCAAAAGCAGTAGCTATGCAGATTCACTGCTGTGCCTGGCAGTAGTGTAGTCTCTTTCTCATTTGATTCACTGACCATGTGGTCACTGCCTTTGTCTCTCTTCTTCCTTTATACAGTGCTGTTGTTTTGATCTTTTCCTCCCCAATTTCCAAAACAATGCAACAACATATAAACAGTAATTACTGCTCAGGGAATTCGAGGAAATCAGCTCTAACACGTAAAATGCCTCAATGAAGGAACAACTCTTACAGCCACACGTTTTTTCCATTCTCCATCTTGAGTTACCCATAATCTTTCTCTCAAATTGAAATTATAAAACAAATTGCCTGTATTGATCAGTGCATTGAGTGTAGGAGTTGAGAGATCATGTTGTGACTGTTCAGGATATTGGTTAGACCACGTTTGGAATATTGCATGCAATTCTGACTCCCTGTTATTGGAAAAATGTTGTTAAACTTGAAAGGGTTCAGAAAAGGAGGGTTTGAGCTATGGGGAGAGGCTGAATAGGCTGGGGCAAAATTCCTTGGGGCATCGGAAACTGAGTTGTGACCTTACAGTGATGTATAAAATTATGAGGGCATGGATAGGGTGAATAGCCAAAATAGTTTCCCCAGGGTAGGGAAGTCCAAAACTAGCGGGCATATGTTTAAGGTGAGAGGGGAAAGATTTAAAAGGGACCTAAGGACAACATTTTCATGCTAAAGGGTATATGGAATGAGCTACCAGAGGAGGTGGTGGAGGCTGATACAATTACAACATTTAAAAGGCATTTGGATGTGTATATGAATAAGAAAGGTTTGGGAGGGATATGGGTCAAATGCTGGCAAATGGAACTGGATTAATTTTGGATATCTGGTTGGCATGGACAATTTAGACCAAAGGGTCTGTTTCTGTGCTGTACAATGCTATGACTCTATTAACACCATCAACCAAAACCCAATAATTATTAAAAATAATGTGTTCTCATAATCATGTTTGATTAAAAATAACTATCAGTATAGTATTAGAGATATTTGCAGGTTTATAATCAGAGAGGCCAACACTGAAATAGCTTTTGATAATAAGAAAAAATTTCAAGTTTAAGTTTCAGTTGCTTCTCAGTCTTTAATGTTTATGCATTATTGTCAGAAGACAAACTAATGCCCTCTCTTGGGCACTGTGGATCACTGCAATGAGTATATTACGAGTCCACAGCAAAACACTACACAGATGGTCATGTCTTTTTTATGTTTAGCCATAAATTATACATTAGTGATTGGATTTGTTTTATTTGTGTATTTGAAGAATTGTAATATCAGGAAAATAATGTATTTCATCTCTAAATACTCATAAAAGTGATGGAATTCTGTTGTATGCAAACCATTGGGGCAGTGATAAAAGACAAATACATGAAAAAGAAAGAACTGCTGAAACAACACAAAGTAAAAGAGAAGAGAGTTTTTCATCAGAAAATATATATTTTTCAATTATTGTGAATTGTGAAAGATCACTTACTCGCAATCAACTAGGAGAAAGTTAGGACTGCAGATGCTGGAGAGAAGGAGGAGGAGAGCTTCTTCAAGGAATTGGTAGCAAAATCATAAATGTATTCTTTATATTCTGATTTATGATTTTATTATATATTGCGAGTAAATGCGCTTAAAAATGTGTTCCTGAAGAAGGGCTTATGCCTGAAACGTCAATTTTCCTGTTTCTTTGATGCTGCCTGACCTGCTGCGCTTTTCCAGCAACACAATTTTAAGCGCATTCACTCGCAATGTATAGTGAAATCATAAATCAGAATATACAGAATACGTTTATGATTTTGATACCAATTCTGAACTGAACTCTAACAACCACTCCAACAAACTTCACTTACACCATATCTAACGCAGGCAAATGTAGACTTTGTGACAGCATCATACTGCAAGGTCATCGCCTGGTATAGAGCTGTCTGTCGTCATGGAAACAGGATAATAAATTATAACATAACTTTCAGACTTGCGATCATTGGTGGTGGGAGTGGAACTTCAAAATGGTCTCCTAGATTGGCCAAATGTGAAATTTGCAGTTGAGTTTCAAGTAGTAGATGCACAAATGGTGAGTAAAATGGTCAGCAAATCTGTCAGCATCGACACAGGGAGAAGCAGAAGTTAAAATCTCAAGTCTGTGACCTTTCGCCAAAATTATGCCGGGTTCCTTGATGAGGCCTTAAGTATCCTCACCTGGGAGTTGGTAACCAAACATAACAGGGTTTGCTGGTCATGCGCTCTGCATGTTCAGGCTCCCCACTCCTACTTGAATGCCAAAGTTAGGGGTAGTAACCACCCTCAGATTGCCAGTTCAGTGAAAGAAAAGGGTTCTGATTTCTTAAGAGGGCATTCTGCATAGGTCTGCCTCAGGAATGCAGAGCCATACTTTCATTCCAACAGTTCTTCCATAGCACGTACTATGTAAAGGTCCAGAATTACCGGCGGCCTTTCCTACTTTTATATAAGGTAAATGAAAGAAAAGCATACTATATGAGCAAGCTGTGAGTGATTCAGGTAAACAGGGTACCAGCTAGGTAAAGTCTGGCTGGATAGGGAAAATGGTATCAGGGTGTAGAGTGCCAGGTGTGTAGGAGGTTGAGTGTCAGGAAATAGGATGCTAGAGTGCAAGATATGAAGCAAACCGGGTAAGTGATGTACAGTTTAGAGTAGATCAGGATGGTTGGGAAAAATCAGGTCCAGCAGAGGCAGGAGAGGCTGGGAAGCGAATTGGGCTCAGCAGCAGGTGAATGGGGATTTGGGCCCAAGAGGTGGAAGGTTCAGGTTTTAGAGTGAGGGGACAGTGAGACTGGAGTGGGGAATAGGGAGTGGGTCTGGAGTAGGGAAAAACAGTTACAGCTCCAGAATTGAGAGGAATGGGGGAGGATAGGTAAGCAGGGAGAGAGTCTGGAGTATGCAAAGGCAGAGTGAGGATCGGGGCAGGGTGAGGATAGAAACAAGTAGAAAGAGGTTTCAGGTCTGGAGAAAAGGAAGGGAACAAGTGCCAGTTCAAAGTGAATGAAGGGTGGTGTGGGATGGGGAGGGGTTGGGAGGTGGGTAGGGCTGAAGGCTCCTGGTGAGTGAAGGGGTATTGGGTATCAAGTGGAGGAAGGGGAAAGTGGGTCTGGAGTGTTCAGAGATGTTGGATTCTAAAGGAGTGAGTGGGGGTGTCAGCTTATGGGGACTGTAAGTGATGTGGAGCTGTGCTTCCATCCTGACTGCACTTCCATAGCACATAACCCTTGGGGAAGGCAAACCACATCCCCTTGCCACAGAGATCAGCTGCTATCTGCTGACATTTAAAGGTCCTGACAGCCATTTTGACATTGGCTGTAAAAGGGTAATTGCACAAGGTAAGCGTGAAGTTGAGATGGTGGGCAGCAGATGAATAGGGGGATAGTGTACCAAGTAAGTTGTGTGCCAGGTGGCTAGCGTGTGTTTGTGATAACTAACACTGTGATTTAAATGGAAACATTTAGAGGGTACCAGAGGCAGAGGAGTTGTCCAGAGGAATACAGGTAATCAGCTTCCCAAGCAATTCCATTGGAGTATTCTATGATACGGAATAACAACACTATTATTAACAAAATCCAGGTTAATATATCAAGGTTTGACATAGATCATCAACTTTGAATGTTTTATCCTATAAAGATGAATGGGCTCCAATGGTTCAAGAAGTTAATTCACCATGTGCTTCTCAAAAGGGACTGGAAAGAGACAATAAATACTGGCCCAGTCAGCGAAGTCCACATTCCCAGTAAGAATTTAAAAAAATGAGTTTTGGAGTTGGCAACTAGTCAAAAGGACTGAAATTGAGAGGACACTGGTTAGCTAGCTGTAACCTGCCACATTATTTTTTTTAAATTTTGGGGTATTAGCTATATGCGAGTAACTAGCTCAGCAGAGAAGAGCTGACAATTTAAATATTCAAAATTCAAAAAAACTTCCAAATGTAACTGAGTTTAATGATTTCCCGGACTACCTGGAACTTTTCAGTAAAAGCAAGGTGAAATAACAGTGGGAATTATGGGATTGAACATATGAAAACATAAAATCTTCCGAAGTATTTCACACCTGTTTCCTTGCCGAAGTGAAAGCCTTTTCCATAGTGACTTTTCTTTCACAGCTTTGGAGGTCACAACTTTGGAGTTTCATGCATCAGATTCCATCTGCCAAACATTCATTAATTTAGGTACTGCCTCTATATCTTTACCTGGACTTCAGGTCAGGGTCAAGAAAAATAATAGTAGTAACCAACCTCTAAACACCAACCTGCTATGACAGAGAGAGGTGATGAGCACAGAAATGCCTCTTGCGGGGGATGATGTTCCCAGTATAATTTATTGGCGTTGGATGAACTTCTTGGATATGATTCAATATGAATGCCTTTAGAAGGTTAGATAATCAGATCGATTGGTCACTGAAATTTGCAACCTGAAATCCTGCCAAATACTCCTGGCATTTATGCATTGCTACTGACCACCAAATGTCACCACCACACTTAATTTCTTCACCTCTGGCTCTTTATAGCGTTTGTTGGAAAATGATTTCAAATTCCACTGCTCAAAATTTATCACAGACATGACTGATGTAATGTTTGAGAGGACAGGAAATTAGATGCACTTTGCCGCTGATGGCTCCAGTCAGACTAGGCAAGCTTTTGCTGTTACAGTATTAACTGGCTTCCATGCTACGTTCACTGATGCCTGGGGTATCTTTGTACTCTGAGATAATTTATTAAACCTACCTCATTAAATATTACCAGATCCAAAATAGCCTAATCCCTGTTAGATCCATAACACATTGTCCCAGGAAACTGAATTGTATGTACTCCACAAATTCTCCCTGCTGGCTACCTCTGCCAATTTGATTTCCCCAATCTACATGGAATAAAGTCTCCCATGATTAATGTATTACCCTTTTACATGCCTGCACTAACTCTGATTTATTCTCTCTCCTATAGTACAGGTATTGTTAGGAATTGTATAAACTACTCCCATCAATATGTTTTCATGTTGTTATTTCTTACCTCCAACCATATGGATTGTACATCTTTCAATCCAAGATTGATTCTTGTTAATACTTAATCCATCTTTTACAAGTAAAGCTACCCCACCACCTTTTCCTTCCTACTGACCCTTTTTAAAAATCACATTCCCTCAAATGTGTTCCTCCAAATCATGTCTCTGCAAAGGCTATAATATCAGACTCATTAACCTCTATTTGTAGTATTAATTCATTTATTTAGTTTTAAATATTATGTGCATTTTAATAAAGAGGTGTTAGTTTTGTCTTTTTATTGTTTCCTTCCCTTTGACCCTATTTGCTGCTTTTTTGTAATATTTATATAATCTGTCCCTTCCTTTCTCCATCTGGGAGAGATTTGTTGCCCTGAAATGTTGACATATGTTTACTTTGGAAGTCTATGTTTCCCTCTTCCAAGTCCTTCATGCATCTATTTAGTTTAAGGCCTTATCTACATCCTTAGTTGCTTCATTCAGCAGGACATTGTCAGCACAGGTCAAGTGAAGCCCATCCCACTGAAACAGCTCCCCTCTATCCCCATATTTGTATCAATGTCCTATAAATTGAACCCCATTCCTTCTACACATGCATTTAACTCCTTGGCTTGATTTGCCTGATATTAGTCGCCCATGGCTCAAGAAGTAATCCTATGAATATTTGGAAGTTCAACTTTCTAATTTAAATTGTAACCATTCAGTTTACTTCAGCAATACCTCCTTTCTCACCCTATCAATGTCATTAGTACCAACATGGACAAAAAAAATGGATCTCTCTCATGAGAGTTTCCTCTTCAGCTCTGAGAAGATATTCTTAACCCTGGCACTGGGCTGCCAACACAACTTTCAAGATTCAGACTCATAGCTACAGGATCTATCCCCTGAATTATACTGTCCAATACATTCATATTTCCTACCCTACTTGAATGTTTTTAATCACTCAAATGACATGGGTGTCACTGGCTGGCTAGTATTTATTGCCTGTCCTTAGTTGTCCTTGAGAAGTTGGTGGTGAGTTGCCTTGCAATCCACCTACTGGAGGTAGACCCACAATGCCTTTGGGAGGCAATTCCAAGTTTTTGACACAGAGATACTGAAGGAATGGTGATAGATTTCCAAGTCAGGATGGTGAGTGACCTGGAGGAGGACTTTCAGGTGATGGTATTCCCACATATTAGTTGCCCTTGTTCTTCTTGATGGAAGTGGGTAGGAAGGTGATATATTTTGTTAATTTCTGCAGTGCATCTTGTAAAGCTTACACACTGCTGCAACTAAGCCTCAGTGGTGGTAGAAGCGGATGTTTTGTGGATATGGTGCTAATCAAGCGGCTGCTTTGTCCTTAACAGCATTTCAAGCTTCCTGAGTGTTGTTCAATCCACACTCATTCAGGCAAGTGGGGACTATCCCATCATACTCCCAACTTGTGCCTTGTAGATGGTGGATAGGCTTTGTAGTGTCTGGAGATGAGTTACTTGCCGCAGTGTTCTTAGTCACTGACCTCTTATTGTAGCCATTGTGTTTATGTGGTGACTCCAGATAATTTCTAGTCAATGGTAACCTCCAGGATGTTGACAGTGGAGGATTCAGCGATGGTCATCTCTCCTTGAGATTTAACCCTTGGCGGTCAAGCATATTTCTGTAAATCTGTGCTGCACTCACTGCAAAGGTGTTGCATCTTTCCCAAGGTCTAGTGCCCAAATTAGAACACAGTATTCCAAGTTTAGTCTCACCAAAGTTTTATAGAACTGTCACATACCTTCTACCCTGCCCTTCAGTTTTCAAATGCTTTATATATAAGACCATAAGACATAGGAGTCGAAGTAAGGCCATTCAGCCCATCAAGTCCACTCCGTCATTCAATCATGGCTGATGGGCATTTCAACTCCACTTACCAGCATTCTCCCCGTAGCCCTTAACTCCTTGTGACATCATATAGAGACCAGTTTATTATTTCAGATTTCTTCATTATTTTCTGTGCTTGTATGGAATATATTGATCGTCCGTGTACCTGCATCTCTTAGACTTTCACATTTTTTGGGCGATCCAATTGTTTAGGAAGTGTTTTCATGTATCATTTCTCAATCTACTATTTATTTTATTGGTCAGGCCATTGGTGGGCTATTATGTACTTAGAAAAAGGGATTGTGGGACATAGGAAGGTAATCATATGATAAATGCAGTAATAGTAGAAATTAAAGATTATAGGGATCAAAGGTTGAAGAATTAGAGCTTTTACTTATTGTATTAGAAAGTTAAAAGGGAGATCTATCTAATAACAACTTTCAAAATTAAAAAAAGATTTTAAAATGGTCTTGAATAATTCCATCCATTTGTCAAAGATCAAATGTTAGAAACTACCATAATATATTTAAAGTAGGGCATTTAGGTAAGTTAAATGTAATTAGACAGAGTCAAATGGTTTTTTGAAAGGGAAATCCAATCTACTGGAGTTACTTGAGAAGGTAAAATATGCTGTGGATAAAGGGAGAGTGCTGAAGATATACTCACTTCCAGAATGAATGTGATAAAGTTCCACATCAAAGCTATTGCAAAAAAGCAAAGCTCATGGTGTAAGTTGTAGCATACTGGCATGGATAGAAGCTTGGCTGGCTAACAAGAAGCAGTGTAGTGTAAATGTGTAATTTTCAGGTTGGCAGAGTGTAATGAGTGGTGTGCCAAAGTGTTGGGACCTCAACTGTTTACATTTTATGTCAAGGACTTGTGTGAAGGGGCAGAAAATGCAGTTGCCAAATCTGCTAATTAACCAAAGTAGATAGAAAAGTAATTGTAAAGTGGACGTAAGGATTCTTTGAAAAGACATAGTTAATTTAAGTGAGTGACAAAGTCATGGCAAATGGAGACTAGTGTCGGAAAATGAGAAATTGTCCATTTTGGTAGGAAAAAAGTTTTGAAAACATATTATCTAAATGGTGAAAGGTTTCAGAATTCTGAGATGCAGAGGAATCTGGGTTTCATAATGCATCACTTACAAAAGTCTATTACGCAGTTACAGCATGTCACTAGGAAGGCTGATTGAATGTTATTATTTACTGCAAGAGGACTGGAATACAAATGTAGGGTGGCTATCCTTCATTGCTACAAGGCATTAATAAGCTGTAAATGTGTTGAAAACAGCTCAGGGAAGGTTTACAAGACTGAAACTTGGAATGGGTGTGCTGTATAATGAGGAAAGGTTTGCGGATATGATTGTATCTGCTGGAGTTTAGATGTCTCAGAGGCAATTTGATTGAAACATTTAAGATCCTGAGGGATCTTCACAGAACCGATATGGAGAGGATGGTCCCTCTTACGGGTGAATCTAGAAGGTGAGGTCACTGTTGAAAATAAGGGATTCAAACACAGAGGAGGCCATTTTTAGAGCATTATGATTCTTTGGAACTCCCTTACTGAAATGTGGTGGAAACAGAATCTTAATATTTTTAAGGTAGATATGGATACATTCTTGTGAAGTAAGAGGGTGAAAGACTATCAGAGGTAGCAGGAATATGGATTTGAAGTTACAATGAGATTAGCCATAATCTTATTAAATGATGAAGCAGATTTGAGGGGCTGAATGGTATACTCATCCTCTCTATTTGTACATTCAACATTAATGCTTTTATTCCGCAAGAGTTGAATAGGTGATTGCCTCATCAATTCTTTTGAAAGGATTTATTGTGTTGTTAGTAATAGTGGAACACTACTGCCAAAAAATAAATATTGCATTGCCAAAAAATAAATAGAAGCATATTAAAGTGCATCTTTGGCTATATCTTAAACAATATAAGCACACCATCCTGGAACATAAAAGGAAAATGGAAATAACAAGGAATTGAGTAGTAGATAACTCCAGTAAAGGTAATGTTGAGAATCAGTTAAAAGATCTTCTGAACGAAGCCACATACCAGTTGTTTAACTAAAATGCATGGGCCATCCCCAGTAGCAAGGTCCTTATAACTGACTTCCATTTCTCCAGGCAACCAGCTGCTGTTAAGAATGCATTAAAGGAAGGTGACTGACAAGGCCTAAGTTGGATGAGGCCTAGGCCTCACATTATTGCCATTTGCTCAGGTTGCTGCTCACTATGGTCCCTGCCTGTCAAGAGTTAAAGCTGGGGTTTTATTGGAGTGCAGCTGTAAGTGTAACCATCCAGCTACTGCACACACAGTGAAACATAACAGTCTGTGATTTGTTCAAGTGTTTATTATTAATAACACTTCTAAACAAGTCACATTTTGAATATGACTTTGCAATTAAGTAGAAGTTTGCAAAGCAGTTCTTCATTCTGAAATATTTAAACCTATCAATTGAGGTTTTTGTTATGGTTGTTTTGTTTACTTTAATTACATCAGAATTGCTTTGTTTTTTTAATAAAAAGATATTGATTAGTTATTGATTTTTCAGCCCACAGGCAAAGTAAAATGACCTTGGCTGTTTGGATCATTACATCCTGTGCTGTCAGCTTAATTTGCTCATATCTACTCAATAATATACATATGTCACAGCAGTAAACAAAATCAGACATTGAATTTAGCTTTAATTCTCTCAGATTAATGACAACATTTCTACACCAAGGTGAGAATAGATGAATTTTACATACAAATACTCCAAATTATTGAAAACTCATTTGTGTGTGTAATATTTTACAATATCAATTAAGAGACTTTTTTGAAAATGTGTAATTTGGATGCCCCAATTGATTCATTGGAAATAAAAGAAGCTGATTCACTAATAAAGTAGTTGATTTACAGTCTAATTTGTTTTTTATTAATCTCCCTTTCTTTCAAGAAGGGCCAATGCATTGACAAACTTTGTATGTGAGAAGTGGACTGGCAACAGAAGATCAACAGAAACGATCAATGCTGAATACATTACTGTGCACTGGTCAACTTAAGTTTAATAAGAGAAGAATTGATCGTTTGTGTTGAAACTAATTCTTCTCTAAAAAGGACTGAAATTTATGCTCTTAGCTGCTGCTTCTAAGAAAACCATTTTAAAGGGAAATGCATGGGACCAATTGTTTTGGTTTAAAGTTATCAAAGAAAATCCAAAGCTCTCTTATATATAGAAGCAATAAATCTCTGTACTTTAGATAGCACTGTTACACTTAAGATTGCATTATCAGCAGTTATATTATTTCACATACTGCTACATTAACAGTGCAGAACATTGTTCATGGGTGGTCATTGTGGAACCATGGTAGCATCCCTACCTCTGAGCCAGAGGCTCAGGATTCAAATCACATTCCAAGTCCTATGACTAAGGGAAGTATATTTATATCATGGCTAAACAGGTTGACAATAAACTTTAAATCTTTCCAATGACAGAGTATGAAATTGGTCAGCTATGTGATGTAAAAAAATCATTACCCGCAGCTCCAGGTAACAATACGCATGTAAAAATATATGTTGCCACAGTAATTTGGTTGGTTGATTCATTTAGTTGGACAGTAGGGTTGTCCAGATTGGTGCCACAAACGTGGAACCCATTCCCTGACTGGAAGCCTGCTTTGGACAGGATGCTGCAAAGCCTATGGGCCCTGACAACATTCTATAGTACAGAAGGCTTGGGTTCCAGAACTAGCTGGGCCCCAAGCCAAGCTGTTCCAGTGCAGCTAATATACCAGTAACTCTTCGGCAATATGGAAAATTGCCTGGGTATATCCTGTACAAAAACGATGTGGAAGAAATTCAATCCCACAAAATACCACCCCATCAGTCTACTCATGATCATCTGGACTTGTTTAATAACAGTGCTAACGAAGAACACTTGCTTAGCAATAACCTGATCACTGATTTTCAGTTTGGTTCCACTGGGACCTCTCAGCTCCTGACCTCATCACAACATTAGTTCAACCATGAACAAAAGAACTGAACTCAAGGCGGAAGTGACTTCTCTTGACAACTAGGCAACACTTGACTGAATGTGGCAGCATGGAGCCTGAGCAAAGCTGGAATCAATAGGAATCAAGTGGAAAGCTGGAATCAATAGGAATGGTTGTGACTGTTGAAGGTCAGTCATCTCAGCTCCAGCACATCTCGGCAGGAGTTCCTCAGGATAGTGTTCTTGACTCAAACATCATCAGTTGCCTCATCCATGAGCTTCCCTCCATCTGAAGTGGGTATGTTCGCCAATAGTTGCACAATGTTCAGCATCATTGAAGACTCCTCAGATGTTGAAGCGGTCCAAGTTCAAATGCAGTAAGATCTGACAAAATACGGACTGGGCTGTCATATTACATAAGCACCAGGCAATTGCTATCTCCAACAAGAGAGAATGAAACTATTGCCCTTTTGTCATTCAATAGTATTACTATCTCTGAGTCCTCTACAATGAACATACTTTGGTGCTGCTGTAGAGCAGAAACTAAACTAGACTAGCCATATAAATACTGTGGTCAGAGGCTAAGATCCTAAATGCCCAGAGCCCGTCCACCGCATATAAGGCACAAGTCAGGAGTATAATAGAATACTCCCCACTTCCCTAGATAAGGAAAGTTCCAATAACACTCAAGAAGTTTGGCATTTACAAAGACAAAGCAGCCCGCTTAATTGGCTTCACACCTACAAACATTGATGCACTGTAGCAATATACTGAGGCTCTTTAGACAGCAACTTCCAAACCCACAACTATTACCATCCTAAAGAATTAAAGCAGATAATGGAACAAGCAACTCACCATTTTGACTTGAAAATATATTGGTGTTCTTTTAATATCATTGGATGAAAATCCTGGAATACCCTCCCTACCAGCACTGCTGAGAATGTCATAAGCACACAGATTGGTGTGTGGCCACATAACTGCATAGCTTACAGGGAATGTTGCTGAGAGGTACCCTGATGCTATTGGATTTCATCCAAAGATTACATTGATGCATTGGTTTCATTTTTGAAAAAAAACTCTTTTTATTTGGAAAACATCCCATTGGATTGAAAATAGTAAATATACACATTTAATCAAAAGGGGAGACAGAAAGTAAAAAAGCTACAGGACAGTTTGTTTAAAATCTATCACAGGAGAAATGTGGAACGCTATTATTAAGACTCCAAAATCCAGCAAGACTTCAAGAAAATTAAGACTTGGAACATGGGACTACAGGGCATGAAGAATTTGAGTTCAAGGCATGAACTGATAATACCTCAGTCTAAGAATGAGGGGTAGGCCATTCAGGACTAAGATGAGGAAGAATTTCTTCACTCCAGAGAGTTGTGAACCTGTGGAATTTTCTCCCACAGGAAGCTGTTGGGGACAATTCATCAGATACATTCAAGAGAGAGCTGGGTGTGGTACTTGCAGCTAAAGGAATCAAGAGGGATGGAGAGAAAGTAGGAATGGGATTCTGAATTTGCATGATCAGTCATGATCATATTGAATGGTGGTGTAGGCTTGAAGGGATGACTGGCCTACTCCTGCATCTATTTTCTATGTTTCTATGTGTCACAGATACAAAACAGAGTATCAAAAGAATGCGTAGTAAAAAGGGAAAAATGCAAGTCCTCACCTGGATATTAAGACATGCTTGTCAGTAAAAGTGGTAGTTTTTGCCATTACCTCAACTCTTTGATAATATATAAAGCCCACAACATGATCAGATATATACAGTCTGGAAGTGACATTTTCAGCACTACACAACTGTTTCATGCTTATTCACAAAGGAGCAATGGCAACAAGTGAGCACAATTTCATATACTGCAGGTGAAAAAGCTGACAATATTCTGGTCAGATAAACTCAAAACAGCAAAGCGTGATGTAAATAAAGGCAGAAATTATTGGTGAACTCAACAGGTCTGGCAGCATTTGTGAAACGGAAATAGCTTTCATGTTTTGAATCCACTGACCCTTCTTCAGTGTATCAATGTCAATGCTGATAGCAGCTGAGAAAAGTTGATATTTATGCTAGTGACAAGGGTTTATGTGGGTGATGGGATGTGGTGATTGAGAGGAGTGAGTGAATAAGTGGAAAGAGAGGTCAGAGAGAGAGAGAAGAAGAGTTGGCAAACAAAGGGATGTTTGATAGTATGTCAAGGAAGGAGAGAAGCTAGATAAGTGACAATGGGGGTTATGAGTAGGTGAAAATGGGTTAACTGCCCTAAAAGTGACCCATTTTATGATAGAACCTGGGGTGTGGGGAAGATAATAGACATGGAAGGGGGTGGTCATGATCTAACACTATTAAACTTGGTACTGAGTCCTGAAGGCTGTAAGGTCCCCAAGCAGAAGATGAGATGCTTTTAATCCAGCTTGCATTAAACTTCTCTGGAGCACTGCAGCAGACCTGAAACAGAAATCTTAGCATGGGAGCATGGAGCTGTGTTGAAGTGACAGGCAACTGAAAACTTGGGGTCATTTTTATGAACAGAATGTAGCTGTGGTGCAAAATAATCATCCAGTCTACGTTCATCTCCCCATTGTAGAGGAAACCACATTTTGAGCAATGAATACAGTTGAAAAGTTGATGGAAGTGCAGATAAATCAATACTCCACCTGGAAGATTGAGGGTCTTGGATAGTTAGGAGGAAGGGAGGAAGTAAGAGGATGAATGTTGCACCTTCTGTGCTTGCATGGTAAGGTGACATGAGAGTGTGAGGAATGTTGGAAGTTGAGACTATTGGGAATGGAGGAGTCGACCAGGAAAGAAATGGCCCCTGTAGAATGCTGACAAGAGGGAGCACGGGAATAAGTGATGGTCATGGTGGTATTATGAAATATGTTACGTTGATTAAAACATTTAACCTGCCCTTTAGCCCAAAACAAATTTAGTGATCCAACAGGCAACAGTTAACGGACAATTTCAACATTTGGGAGATTTAATGGAAGTCTTTGTAACAGATTTATATTATCTAGTAAGCTGTTCTGTCTGTGGAACTTTGAAGGATGAGTTAATTAGAGATCACATTGTTGTTGGTGTGAGTAATGAAAGGTATCAAACTCTCTTCAATTCAAAGAGAATTTAATGATGGCAGATAATACAATTTGCTACAAGGGCAGGCATCAGGGGTTCTAAATCAGTCAATCCTGCAAGAAATCATCAGAGATTATTAAAATTAAAATTAGAATTCCTACCATGTAGAAACAGACCCTTTTGCCCAACAAGTCCCCCCCTGTTCTGACATAGTTGGATGGAGAAGCCCCATAAAAGCATCATATTCCTCCCAAATGCCTGCCAAAATGCCAAGACAGCAGAAACCGACATCACTAACCATATGAGGATATACAAGACAAATTCAAAATCAAGCAGATTCAAAATCAACAACCGTTCAGCAGGGTGAACAGATTGTTAATCAAATGGTCAATTGGGATATTTTAAAAGATATTGTAAATGAACAGATCCTTCATCACCTCAAAAACAAAGAAGATCTTTTGTGAGTGTGGATATGGCTACAAGAAAGTGCTTGGCACATTAGAAGAATATTCATTGTCATTTTTTTGGAATAATAAAATCTTAGTTAGACAGCATGAATGAAAGAATGGTCATATTGCAAGTGATAGAATTGATATAATGATGTTTAGGGTTATAATTGTTCTCAAGACAACTGTAGAAATAACATTGCTTAACTAAAGGAGATCCACATACAAAGGTGCCAGAAAGTAAACTATCCTATTTCATCTGTCAATGATAGCTTGGCAAAATTGGCAATGAGCAAGATTCCACAAAACTGAATGCCAACAGTGGATCCTGGCAGATACCCCTAGACAAAGAGTCAAGATTGATGATTATATTTATTACATCATTTTATGGTTGTGTTCTTTCAATTGTTTAGCACTTGGGATCTCCTTTGTGCCAGAGATTTTTCCAAAAGGCAACATCAAAAATCCTGAAAAAGAAACAGGGAAACAATTTGTCAAATAGATAATATCCTCATGCATGGTAAAACAAAGAAGGAACACAATCAGAAGGTTGGGGCATATTAAAACCATGACAGTAAATGAAATACACCTTTTTTTCAAAACAAAGACTTCAAGTTCTAGGAGACATTATCAAAGAACGAATCAGAGGGACAAATCAGTGACAAAAAAGTAATATTTGGAAATGTATATGCATGTTGTACTGATCCTCCATTTTGAAGTTTACAAGATAAGTCAGACCAATATATCTTATTCACCTTTTTTATTGGTTTATCCTTCTGGGAAGGCATTGTTGTGGATCCAAGAAAGACAAGAGACTTGAATGAACGTCTGGCACCAAAGTGTATAAATGATGTACAGTGCAGTCTTAGGTATGGCAAATCAAGTTGGAAGGTTCACCCCCAACATATGTAGACTCACTTAACTCTTAATGGGGTTTTGAAAATGGCCAGGAATGGTATTTGACTCTGAAACAGACTGATTCTTTGAAAGGATTAAAGAAAAGTTATTTTCCCCTGATACTTAGGCTTCTTTACTATAGTAGCCACAGATACTTTGTTCACAGACTAAGAACAATACTATTCAAGTGAAAAACTGACAGAACATGAAAACTAATCTAATTTACATATAGAGCACTGATGGTGACTGAACAGTTATACACAATTATGCATTAGCAGTTACATGGGTATATGAAAGATTTGCAGACTAAATCATGGGACTGAAATTTTAAATTGATCTGCACGATGTGCCTTTGGTGACATTATTGAGATTTTAAAGAATCACAAAAATTCTGTGCACACAGAGATTTAGGTGTAATCCAGTGAGAAATGATCATGGAATAGTTCACATTCCAGACAAGGTGCAAGTATAGGTGGGTACATGCTCGAGGGCACCTGTGGATCAAACAGCCAATAGATCTTATTCTTGTCAGAGAAGCAGAGTGTTATTCTACAGAAATAACCAACATGTTACTGACAACTAAGGAAACATTTTTGCAGCTCAATCATCTGACAAGGTGTACACAATGGTCCAATAACTCTGTCTGCAAGCACAGTTGAAATATAGTCTTGTAAAACTGAAAATGTACATGAGCATAAACAACACTTGACAACAGTAAAAGCTGAAAGAACTGTGAATGTGTAGATCAGAAACAAAAACAAAAATTGCATGAAATGCTCAGCAGGTCTGGCAGTATCTGAGGAACGGTCACCCGACACAAAACATTACCTCTGATTTCACTTGACAACAGTATTGATGAATGATCATAGAAGGATTGTACCTTAATTATTGTAATAAAAAAGCCTAGAGAAATTTGGCTGGGGACACACAGGTATCATAAAGTGTAAAGGAAGAGCACAACAGCCAGTATATTGTCAAGGCATTCAAAAGACATACAGAATTATATTTCTTAATGCTAAACATGTGCCA
This sequence comes from Hemiscyllium ocellatum, assembly GCF_020745735.1. Classification (NCBI taxonomy): domain Eukaryota; kingdom Metazoa; phylum Chordata; class Chondrichthyes; order Orectolobiformes; family Hemiscylliidae; genus Hemiscyllium; species Hemiscyllium ocellatum. Next base: position 61,481,015 of record NC_083410.1, on the reverse strand, counting down.
TACACAGCCAAGCCCCAAGCTAATTATTTCATCAAGATTATCTGAAATGAAATAGGAAAGATTCATAGCAGATCTGTTTGATCTTAGAGTGAAGATTATGTTAGTCCAGACACCTATCATACAAGAAGGATTGAAGTGCCAGAAAAAGAACAGAAAGAAGTGCCGATGCTGTAAATCCGGAGAGAAAAACAGAAGTTATTGGAAAAGCTCAGCAGGTCTGGCAGCATCTATGAAGAAAAACGGAGTTAACGTTAAGGGTCCAGTGACCCCTCCTCAAATGCCGCCAGACCTGCTGAACTGTTCAGAGGAAGGGTCATGAGATCCATGATGTTAACTCTGATTTTTCTTCACAGATGTTGCTCGACCTGCTGAGATTTTCCAGCAACATCTGGTGAAGCGCCAGAATCTTTGTGATGCATAGTTTCCTGGAAGAAGTTGTGAAACTTGAAAGGGTTCAGAAAAGATTCACAAGGATGTTGCCAGGGTTGGAGGGTTGAGCTAAAGGGAGAGGCTGAACAGGCTGGGGCTGGTTTCCCTAAAGCATTGAAGGCTAATGGGCGAACTCATAAAATCGCGAAGGGTATGGATAGGGTAAATAGACAAGGCTTTTCCCTGGGGTGGGAGAGTGCAGAACTAGAGAGAAAAGGTTTAGGGTGAGAGGGGAAAGATTTAAAAGGGACCTAAGGGGCAACCTTTTCACAGAGAGGGTGGTGGTTGTATGGAATGAGCTATTGGAGGAAGTGATGGAGTCTGGTACAATTACTACATTTAAAAGGCATCTGGATAGGTATATGAATAGGGAGGGTTTAGAGGGATATGGGCCAAGTGCTGGCAAATGGGACTAGATTAACTTAGGACATCTGGTTGGCATGGTCGAGTTTTACTGGAGCATCTGTTGCCTATGACTCTATGACTCTAATTAGAATTGGAAAATTGATATCAATTTGTGAACAAAGATTTTAGGAAGATCACTGGTTTGACAGGCATTAAGCAAGTGGCAAGTGCTTTTTTTCCATCCTTAGTCAAATGGAGAGTTAAAAAGAACAGTCAAAACCGTAGACACTGACTCATAAGAATCCAAACTGAGAATGAGCTTGACTGAGTTATGGCAGAACACCATGAAACAATTGATTCATGAAATGATTAAAAGGAGAAGGTTACAACCAAAACTTCGAGGCAAACATAACCACTCAAGAACATGAGAATGTAAGACAACAGAAAAAAGTCCACAGCAAAAAGGAGCAGAGCTGGTACAGCTCTAGATACAGGAGGAAAATGCTGTCAACTTCAAAGAGAGGGCAGAAAAAATGATTAACGGAGAGAAAGTCAAAGTCATAGTCATCAGAGAAACAGCTCAACAAGAAACTTATGTTGTCAGAATGCCTGAAGAAATATCCAGGAGAAACAGATAAACCGATCTTACTTGAGGCAAAACGTTGGACTTGAGTATGATCATCACTGGTGTTATGGACCTGACAAGACCCCGCAAACATTTCAAGAACTTAGCCAAGACCCTAACTTTGCTAATTGTTTTGCGCAAGTGTGCACAGGCTATTCCAAGAGAGAATCAGCTGGTCAACCGTCTCACTTTTAAACAAAACAGAATGTATTTACTGAATGAAACACAAAGAGAACAGAAAACAGAATACCGAATAACTTGTCCAATCTGAAAACCCAATAGACTATTCCAACCTAATGATGCTGTTCCAAAGACTTGCAACAATCTCCATAAATATCCCTTGGCACAAAAGGTAAAATCAAACATAAGTTCATACAGGAATGAAGTCAGAGAGAGAGAAAACCAGCCTGAGCTTGCTTCCAGCAGCCTTTCTTCACTACTACTAAAAAAACGCAGACCAGAGAATAGCTGAGCTGGGAAAACTGGCTATTCCCCTTCCATTATCCAAGCTGTTTAAAGGCTTAAAAGCCTTCTGCCTGAGGCAGTATCTGTTAACTGTAAACAAATTGGCCCAAAAACACTTCAAACTCAGACTTTTCAGAACGCGTCTTGGTTACAGTCTCTCTGAAAAATAGACAAGGACAACATAATCTTGTTAAAGGGACAGTTTCGCTCAGTATGGGATCCCTGTATCTATAACAACATCATATAAGATATGAAGGGGCATAACTATTCCAGACACAGTGCAACACCGGAATCCAAGTGCTGAACTCAAATGAACCAGATCAGAACATCCAGTCAGGGCCCAGATTATCTCAAACCTGTGAGATTTAGACTTTGTGGAGGGGTGGTGGGGAGAATGTAGTGATAGTGATATGATAATAATGATGTTAATGACATCAATATTTACTGTGTACATGAAAATAAACCATTGGAATAATTTCAGCCAAAAATAAGAAAGAAATTTGGTGTAAAGACAGTCATGAAAATAATGATGACAATGATGTTTCTATTTCAGAATTCTTGCATGTGTAGGATTTAGCTTTCATGGTAATGAAGAAAGGTTATAAAATATTAGCTCAGCCTTAATTGGAATGATGACTTCAAATTCGGAAATGGCATTTTAGGGCAGAAAAGACATACAAGACTGGTTCCAGGAATGAAGGGTTTCAGTCATGGGAATAAATTGGTGAAACTAGTCAAGTTCAGGTTTCCATTCTAGAGAAGACAGTTTTAAGAGCAGATTTTTGTACAAGCATGACAGCTTCCTATGCTGTATGAGCTATAACTCCTGATGAAGCTTGTTTCCTCCATCCTCTTTAGGATAGGAAATTACAGCATCTGCTTGGTCTGGTGTGATAAATGGTATTAAAACCGGATTCCAGGCAGGATTCCCCAATTCTTCACCTTTCCAGATGAGATACTCTAAAATGTTAGCTCCTAAGCAAGGAGATGAAACAACTCCTCTTCTTTACTCACCTCTCCATCCTTGGTTGGATTTTGAAAAAGATTAATTTAAAAACAGATCAATTTCTTCATGAAAGCCACAGAACTGTGGATGCTGGAAATCAATTATAAAAACAGAAATTGCTGGGAAAACTCAGCAGGTCTGGCAGCAGCTGCGGAGAGAAATAGAGTTCATGTTTCAGGTCCTTCTTCAGAAATAAGGAGTCTACCACTACCATAAGATTTCCCCTCAGTATCTCAGCATCACCATTAATGAGTTGATCACTGTCCATTCCTTCTGTGTAAGTCTGGGAAGGAATTTCCATTTCCTCATCAGCACCTCACTTCAAGTATAGCAGCATTTGCTGAATATTTCTGCCTCAGCTTCAGTGTGAGCAGTCTGTACTCATTTTTTTTTAACAGTAAGTCAGCTTGTTAGACTGCCAGCAATGTAGATCCATTTAAATCCTTCAGGGGTCTTCTCAATTCATGAATAATAAGGCTGGTTAGTCTTCTCCACTGGCTGAGCTTGTCTCGGCACAGAACGCATGACTACCCAGTCAGGGAAAATGTCAGGCATTTTCTCCCGCAAGCTAAGGCAAACTATAGTGCGCATTCATGAATGTTGAAGGAAGGTGTTGCAAGAGTATATTTTCAATGAGCCAAACTGATCTATCCTCGTTACCATTGTTTTATGATCATGTACCAATTACCCTTAGCGAGAGGCTAAGTTGATAAAATTCCAGGAGAATTATGGGCAGAATTTTACATGAAGAAGCAATCAGCTACACCTGCCGAGCCCCACTGCTTCCCGCCTCTGAGAGCCACGAGCCAATCCAATGGTCCCAGCTTGCCATCAGAGTCAGTGACCACTGTACCTTTTGCAGCAATCCCAATCGAGGATCATTGCTGCCAGGTTCCTTCAAGGTACATGAGGATGATTTTGGAGAGGGTGAAGAGTAGAGTCAACATTGAAGAGTTAATGAGGAAAATTAGGGGTGGTTTTAAAAAAATGTGTTCAGTATAAATTACTGTGTGTAATTAGATAAAATCAGCATCAAATTAGTTGTTTCACAAAAGATTGTGAAAAACAATATTTTAGTACAGAACACATGATTATCTGCAAAGAAAATTAAAACAGGACATCAAGTGCAAGTTGTTTGTATAAGAATTTAATGATGATTCCTTTGTTCAATGACTATATCCACAACATTTTTAAAGTACCTCAATTATTTTGAAGAATCACAGCTATATTTTGTCAAATATAAATAGAAGCCATTACTTATTTAAACAATCCTTGTAATCATTGGAAAAAATAAATTTGGAAGCTGAGACAGATCATTATTGATATTGCATTACTCTCTACATGTATAGCTTACCATATTTCACAGAATTAGGACAATGCTGTTCACATTGGGTCAGATTTTATTATCTATAAATGACCTTGACTTGGTAACTGACCTCAGTCACAGTTTGTGGCAAAATATAATACTACTGATATTGATCTTCTAATCCTCTGTCAGATAGATACAGTCTGGTCCTTTATGTTGCTTGCCTAAGAGACATCATTGCTAGAGGTGAAGTAGCTGCCAGTATTGAAAATCCAAAGTCAATTGTATTATGGAACTCAGTTTCTCTTAAGGGATGGTCTATAACTCCATAATCTGCTCACATAGTCACTTAACTTCATTCCACATTGACAAATGCTTTTAATTTTACAGTGGAGATTATTAAACCTAATATTAAATTGGATTTCACTCTAAATATCTTTTGTATTTGTATTTACAAAAATTGTTGTGAAATGTATTTCATTTCATTTAAAATGTTCAGGGCAAATAGCTTAGATGTCTTTGAGTTTATTTTGAATTAATTTATTGATTTAATATAAACATGGACCTTAATTGCACCTTGCAGTTCACATCAAACATATGAATTTCAGTTTTCTTAAGAATATATTTCTTCACCCACTTTCAAATAAAATAGTCGAGCATTATGTATGAATTATCTCATTTTCAATGTGAGGGACAAAAATACAAGGGAATTTGGATTGTTTTTCAGATTTAGCAATAGATGTTGTTGGCTAAGCTCAAAATAATTCAGAGTTCATCATCTTCTGGGTTTTGTAATGACTCATCATGACAATCCTTTTGAAGACCATAGGTCACTGATTTTTTTTTGTTTTATTATTTTCAATATCAGAATATGACTGCAGAGAGTTTGAGTATTCAATGGTCAAGATGTACAAATAATATGTTATTATTTCAATTTTACTGCATTAAAACACAAAAGATTGTACGGATATGGTAGGCTACTGGATTATATGGATATAGGGAAGAATAACATTGCGTGAACAAGCAGAGGTGTAATCTGCACATATTAAAGAAATATGCTATTTATTAATTGGTACCACGCATTTTTGCTTTACATTCTTTCAAGCACTAAAATTTCTTTCTGTAAGGGTGAAAATGCCAGTCTTGCCGAATAATTTCAGAAAAGGAAGAAATGGTTGCACAGCAACAGAAAATGAGAAGTGATCAAAAGATTGGTTATTGAAATAGATTTTAAAGAAACTTTTAAAATATAGTGAGGGCAAGTTTTAGAAGAGCTGTCGGAGGAAATTGCAAAGAGTAACATTGAAAATGTTGCAAGCTCTCCCAGTAAAGCTAGGAGATCCAGGAGGAAGATAAAGACCAGAATAACAGTAACAAAAAGAAGATTCCTTTAGGTTGTTGATGCAGAGTTGCATGTATAATCTGAGGATTTGTAGAATGTTAAATAGTGGGCTAAGGGACTGAAACCTTGAACATGGAGTTATAGGGTTGCAGGAAATAATGCAAATCAAGATTTGTCCAAAAGAGCTTAGAAACATGTTATTATTTTGGAGAGTGGATGTCATACAAAGAGCATAATGAGTACTTGGGGTAATAGATACAAAGTTATTGTTAATTTTGAATTACGTTATTATATCTCTTACTGAGCTGAACTGCATCCAAGCAATGCAAAGGTAATACCAGCTTTTAATCCAGATATTTTGTTTACAGAACTTTAAACATCTTAGAACTTCACAGAAATTTCAGCATGCAGGTGGTTTTGCTAGCTCCCAGATCTCTAGATTATTTCCCTGTGGAGTCAGCTACATGACTCACAAGCTCCACCCATAAATTTAAGCAATCAAGCAAGGTACAAGGATCAGTTAAAAGGTGAGCAGAATAAAACACTGAAAACTATTAAACATAATTTTTTTTCTCATTTTAACCAAAGACCGTGTTTTCAATTTAATTGTTTTAAATAACAAAGATACTACTCATTACTTGGAGTTCAATAAGTCACTTTGTGATCTCATCTCATTAATTGCTGTCAATGACTTAAGAATGGTCAATGGTATACAACGACTATGATGTATCATATATCTTATTTATGTCTTCACATATTCCCTCAGCCTCTCTCCTTATTAAAGTCTAGTTCTATTCTGATAAGGCTTCTCCCCATATGTACTTCTTCTAAAATGTATCTTTAATCTATCATTCTTGCTGAAAGCCTTGCCACAGTGGGAGCACTCCCCAAATGTTCACATGTAATGTTTCATTGCTGGCAGATTTCTGGCTACAATATGGACAAATCTTCTCCTTCTCTTCAATACATGTCTTTTAATGATTCTTAAGCACAGAGGGGGTTTCAAAAGCTTTATGACATGGATCAGATTTGAAAGATTGTTCAGTGTTGTGTATCAGCAGATCTCTCTGCAACAAAAAGGGAATCTGAAATAAAGCCTTACATGCCTTTGCACTGGAATCGTATCTTTCTCTTGTATCATATTTCTGTGGACAATCCCACTCCTGCAAGATTTGCTATCTTTAAAATGATAGCTTTACTTGTTCTGATGTACATCCATATCACATTTCACTCTCAGGAAAAAATTCTTCTATTTGATTTGATGACAACTTATTTGATGGCCTACATATTTTTGTAAAATGTTTCCACTCTGAGTTTAAGTTATACTTTTCTTCTTTTGTTCTGATCAGCACAATGGTGTGACTTGATAAGCATTTCCATAGTTTTGGCTGTATTTTGAAGGTTTCTGGCTGCTATGGAGCATGAGATTGCTGAGATCTTCTTGCCATTACCCGCACAATGGGACTGAATGGGTAGTATTTTCTGTGACCCTGAGTTTAAGGGTGTATTCCTGAGTAATGTCTTGCAATCCAGCATGGTCAATTTGATCTGGGCGACAAAAGTCATTGTCTTTATCAAGATTACAATATCATCTTCCATAAGGAGATGTTTTCTCATTTATGGAATTTAAATCTTTTCAATCAGTTGGCCACAAAATAGTTTTTTGGTTATGTTCCAAATTTGCATGTGGAAGTAAACTGCCTCAATGCTACATAGTTTGTGATGGTCACAAATTCTTTGGGATTGCTGATAGAAGATGTATCATTCAATCATCTCACTTTCCTTTGATCTAAAGTATTTTCTGAAAGCACTTACTAATGCATCAAATGTAGGACATACCTTCTATAAGCTCCTCAAATATTCACCTGCTTTCTGGTCCAATAAAATATACAAGTACTCAAATTGTCCTTCAACATAATGAGCATGCAGATCTTGAACCCTGAAAGCTATCATTCCCAGAACAAGGGATAATGAGGAAAGAAATATTGCTGGGCCTGTGGATGTTCTCCAACATCCTCATTATCGTGTGTTCTAACTGCTTGTCACCTTGTGTGATATTTGGATAGGGTTGCTGTACATCTTTCTGAACTATATCAGAGTAATGCAAAGTCACTCCCGCTCTTAATCCAAACTGCTTTTTTTTTACAGAACTTAGAGGTTTCAGCATGCATGTGCTTTGCTAGTTCCCAGGTCTCTCAAACATTTTCTGTGGAGTCTGTCACGAATCATGAACTCCATCTATGGGCCTAAGCAATCAAGCAGTGTAAAAGATGCAATTACCCCTGACAGATGTTAGGGGTAGATTCTACAGATGTTAGGGGTAGATTCTTCACACAGCGGGTTGTGAGTTCATGGAATGCCCTGCCCGTATCAGTGGTGAACTCTCCTTCTTTATGGTCATTTAAGCGGGCATTGGATAGGCATTTGGAAGTTATTGGGCTAGTATAGGTTAGGTAGGATTCGGTCGGCGCAACATCGAGGGCCGAAGGGCCTGTACTGCGCTGTATCCTTCTATGTTCTATGTTCTATCAGACTCACATTATAAAACATGAATGAAGACAAATCATTAAACTAACTCATGATTGAATAATATTAAGAGATTATATATGGAAGTTAGTATCCCTGTCTGTTTTGTGGGAGCCAGGGGTTCAATTTCCTAACAGGGAGCACATCTAAAAAAGGTGTGGTGTAATAGTAGTGTTCTTACATCTAAACTAGGAGACCCAAATTTAAGAGTAAAAAATGAGGTCTGCAGATGCTGGAGATCACAGCTGCAAATGTGTTGCTGGTTAAAGCACAGCAGGTTAGGCAGCATCTCAGGAATAGAGAATTCGACGTTTCGAGCATAAGCCCTTCATCAGGAATAAGAGAGAGAGAGCCAAGCAGGCTAAGATAAAAGGTAGGGAGGAGGGACTAGGGGGAGGGGCGATGGAGGTGGGATAGGTGGAAGGAGGTCAAGGTGAGGGTGATAGGCCGGAGTGGGGTGGGGGCGGAGAGGTCAGGAAGAGGATTGCAGGTTAGGAGGGCGGTGCTGAGTTGAGGGAACCGACTGAGACAAGGTGGGGGGAGGGGAAATGAGGAAACTGGAGAAATCTGAATTCATACCTTGTGGTTGGAGGGTTCCCAGGCGGAAGATGAGGCGCTCCTCCTCCAGCCGTCGTGTAGTTGTGTTCTGCCGGTGGAGGAGTCCAAGGACCTGCATGTCCTTGGGGGAGTGGGAGGTAACTCTCCCTCCCACTCCACCGAGGACATGCAGGTCCTTGGACTCCTCCACCGGCAGAACACAACTACACGACGGCTGGAGGAGGAGCGCCTCATCTTCCGCCTGGGAACCCTCCAACCACAAGGTATGAATTCAGATTTCTCCAGTTTCCTCATTTCCCCTCCCCCCACCTTGTCTCAGTCGGTTCCCTCAACTCAGCACCGCCCTCCTAACCTGCAATCCTCTTCCTGACCTCTCCGCCCCCACCCCACTCCGGCCTATCACCCTCACCTTGACCTCCTTCCACCTATCCCACCTCCATCGCCCCTCCCCCTAGTCCCTCCTCCCTACCTTTTATCTTAGCCTGCTTGGCTCTCTCTCTCTTATTCCTGATGAAGGGCTTATGCTCGAAACGTCGAATTCTCTATTCCTGAGATGCTGCCTAACCTGCTGTGCTTTAACCAGCGACCCAAATTTAAGCCCCAGCTGCAACAGAGGTGTGTAAGTTAAGAACAAGTCGATTCGGAAAATATGTACAACTGGTTCAGACTGGGCAAGCAGCCAGGGTTGGGTGAAGATACTGACGAAATAATTGTCAGTGTCCAGCAGCAGCATCTGGATGAGCATCAGGTGAGGAGCAAAAGTAGGAAGAAACTGGGGTAAGGGGTGAGGAATGAGATCACAGCCAAGTGGGTGATAGTGAATTGAATCCTTGGATGAACAATAACTGGACACTGTGAAAAAAACAATAGAAACATATTGTTGTTATATTATTCAATTTAAAGAGATCCAAGATGGCACTGGAGAGTGGCAACTCGTTGAAATTAGCACGTAAAACAATACTTTTCACTATATTTCAGTACGTGATGATTAATCTAACCTAAGTTTCGAATTTTCTTCTTTCATTATCTGAATTTCAGATTCACAGACTGAATTTTTTTAAATAACTGAATAAAAATTCCTGGACCTGTAAATCAAGAATATGCGCTAATTTCTCAAATGCATCCTCTATATGTAAAACAGTGCTAAAAGTGAAAGCTTAATCCCATGGTATATTATGGTGCTGAATTGAACAAATGTTCATTAGTAGATGAATGAGTAGGTAAAGAAAGTACAATAATGGGATGTACAAACCCTGATCTTAGAGGCAACCTTCACTGTGGAATACAAACTTCATTTGATATTCTGTGCTGGAGGTTGAATTCTAAAAGTGTGTTCTCATTTGCCAATGAAGTCCTGAAATAATAGTCTACATGCATGCTCAGTGCACTCTTACCTAACTCTCAACAATTCTGTAAACACCAACCAAAACAGCTGATCACATGACACCACTGGCTAAATATCTTTATAATCATTGAACAACAGATTTGCAGAAGCATGTCAAAATCATTTTTCTCATCATTGTCTTCTCATAGTGTTATTCTATCTTGTTATTTAACCAAATATTCATTTTGTAATGATGGCAAAATTATCAGTGTGCAATGCAATTACTTTGAGCAAGACCGTAACTTCTGAATTCTGCATATGCACAGTTAAATGTGAAAATCCAGAAGTTTCTACAAGCTGTTCCACAATTGGAAATCAGTTAGAAATCACCGTCTAGATGTAAACTTCCACTTTATGTCATTCTCTTTGTGAAACTCCAAAAAAAACCTATGCCTTAATGAGCTGTAACCTGGTTTTCAACAATGTACAAAGTAATTATTACTACAAAATAATTGCTTTGGTACTCAGCCAAAAAAACTAATTTTCTATCTGTGGAAATGTGATGATGCTGTCCCTTTACCAAGGTTGTGTTGTCCTTGGGTTTTTTTTCAACTCGAATCATAAAGGTATCGGTGCTGATTTGTCAGAAAATGGTTATTTGAAAATAATGGCAGGGAGTGGCCAGTTCTCCTTGTTCAGGTTCTTTTTTATCTAGTTTGTTTTTTTAGCAAGCAGTCAGAAAATGCTGGCAACTCAGAGGAGCAATTACAGAGAAAAAAGGTTCTATGCTTCAAGATCTTGCCTGGACTTCTTTTTGAAATCTCTCCTGCCTGTAAGAACCTGTGTTTGAACTTATCTTTTACCAAGGAGTATGTTTATGAGATATTGCAGGGATTGGAACAGCTCCTTCATTAAGTTGCGATAGAGTCAGTTGAGTTATCAAGTTATTCTAAATTCTGTTTTCTTTTATTCATGTTTCATCCATAGTGATTAAATAAGTTCTGTTTTATTTAAAGTTGAGTGGTTTGACCAGCTGCATCATTCCAGGAATATCCACTTTACTGCTGCCTAAAAAAGAAAGAGGCTCTGGACTATCTTCTTAAAATGTTTTAGAGAGAGTCTGGTCTGGTCCATAAGAGAAAGGTATTTTTTCTCTATGATAATAGAAATCAAATAGATTTTAAAATTTTACATTAAGTTTGTTAGTGTAATTACACCTGTTACCTTAATCCCATGCATGTATCTCAATTTTTATTTTGTAGTCTGTACAATTATGATAGCACTTAGTTTGCTCTTTGTGAAAATCCTTCAGCATGAGTGGCTACCTAGCTTGTGATAGTATCACTGTTGCTGGGCAGGAGAGATTCCCCTAGAGCTGGCAACAAAATGAAATTAACTCCAGAAAGGGTGAAATTAACACTACAGAATCTATCGTTGTCCTGGGACTGTTTCATGGGGACAGTGTCAAGGGTGCTTTACTTGCAGTTTAAAAGAGTAAAGGAAGCTTTACTCTACATCCATTCCCCATGCTGTACCTGGCATGGGAATGTTTGACAGAGACAATGTCGAGGGAGTTTTACATTTCAGTTTAAAAGAACACAGGCTAGGAAGCTGAGCCTGGAGACTGTGGTATCTCTGGTGCCAGAGGAGCTGCACTCAATTGTATAATGTTGATTGAGTGAGTGCCATGAAAGAAGACTTTCTGTCACATTGAGAAGGGCTATCACATGATATTTCCAATGCTTGTTCATAGTTCTAAGGGAAAGCAGTACTAGATGACCAGACTGAAAAATAGCAAATGTTACGCCCGGTACAAAAATGAGCGTAAGTATAAACCCAGCACCGACAGGCCAGTAGTCTAAACTTGACAGAGGGAACAATTTCAGAAGCTTTAATCCAGGACAACATTAACACTCACTTGGACTGATGTGGACTAATTAAGGAAGGTCAAAATGGATTTGTTGACCTTGCTTAACCAACATGATTGAATTTTCTGGTGAGGTAACAGAGAAAGTTGTTGATGGTAATGTGTTTGGTATAGCGTAAAAAGATGTCCACAAGGTTTTAGATAAAGTGCTAACTCACAGATTTGTTGGCAAAGTTAAAACAGAACAGCATGAGTGACAGCAAACAGAGTACTGATAAACTGTTGCTTATCAGAACAGAAGAAGGCTTATAGTGCAGTTCCTTAAGAGTCAGTTATAAGTAAAATATTACATATGCTAGAAATATGAAATAAAAACAAAAAATTCTTAAGAAGCATCTGTGGAGAGAAAAACAGAGTTAACCAATTCTGAGAGAGAATGAGTGGAACAGTGGAATGACTGTGCAGCAGTGACTGGCAGGAGTGTGCAACTATCAGCATCGCTGTGATGCAGACCAGAAAGAGTGTGCAGCAAGTCAGCATCACGGTGAAACAGACTGGGAGGACGGTGCAGCAGGTTGGGATCATTGTGAAGCAGACAGAGAAAGAAGAAGAGCATGTGCTTCTGAAACATGTAATAGAGAGCAGGTACAACAGCTTCAAAAAAACAAGATAGAGAGAAGTTGCTGACTCTGCTCCAGCAATGAGAAAGAGAGAAAGACAGTCAACAGCTTCATGAGGAGAAGAGCTGCATGAGAAGGGCTGAGGCAGCTGGAGATTAAAAACCAGCAACAGAGAGCCCTTCAACCTGCATCAGCCTGCAACAGCCAGAGTCTGACATCAAAGAAAAACAGGTGATTGGTGGGTATTTCTTCAGTGCCTCTTGATTGGCTAACTGGTTCAAATCAAAGACATGATTACAGCTGAAGAGTACAGTTCCAAAATTAACTTCTAAAATATTTGACATCCAAATTAATAGAATAGAGATGACTGAGCAAACAGTGTGTTACTTTTGTATATGGAACTGGTGGACAACAGTACAATCCATCAGGAGAAAGGGAGGACTGCGGATGCTGGAGATCAGAGCTTAAAAATGTGTTGCTGGAAAAGCGCAGCAGGTCAGGCAGCATCAAAGGAACAGGAGAATCAACATTTCTGCCATAAGCCCTTCTTCAGGAATGAGGAGGGTGTGCCAAGCAGGCTAAGGTAAAAGGTAGGGAGGAGGGACTTGGGGGAGGGGCGTTGGGAATATGATAGGTGGAAGTAGGTTAAGGTGAGGGTGATAGGTCAGACAGGGGGTGGGAGGGAAGAGATTGGGAAAAAGATTGCAGGTCAAGAAGGCGGTGCTGAGTCTGAGGGTTGGGACTAAGAAAAGGTGGGGGGAGGGGAAATGAGGAAGCTGGTGAAATCTGCATTCATCCCTTGTGGTTGGAGGGTTCCTAGGCAGAAGATGAAGCGCTCTTCCTCCAGGCATTGTGTTGTCATGGTCTGGCAATGGAGGAGGCCAAGCACCTGCATGTCCTTGGCAGAGTGGGAGGGGGAGTTAAAGTGTTCAGCCACGGGGCGGTTGGGTTGGTTGGTGCGGGTGTCCCAGAGGTGTTCTCTGAAACATTTCGTAAGTAGGCAGCCTGTCTCCCCAATGTATAGGAGGTCACACTGGGTACAGCGGATGCAGTAAATGATGTGTGTGGAGGTGCAGGTGAATTTCTGACTGATATGGAAGGATCCCTTGGGGCCTTGGAGGGAAATGAAGGGGGAGGTGTGGGCACAAGTTTTGCATTTCTTGCGGTTGCAGGAGAAGGTGCTAGGAGTGGAGGTTGAGTTGGTGGGGGGTGTGGACCTGACGAGGGAGTCACAGAGGGAGTGGTCTTTCTGAATGCTGATAGGGGTGGGGAGGGAAATATATCCTTGGTGGTGGGGTCTGTTTGGAGGTGGCGGAAATGACGAAGGATAATACGATGTATCTGGAGGTTGGTGGGGTGGTAGGTGAGGACCAGTGGGGTTCTGTCCTGGTAGCGATTGGAGGGGCGGGGTTCGATGGCGGAGGAGCGGGAAGTGGAGGAGATGTGGCGGAGAGCATCGTCAACCACGTCTGACGGGAAATTGCGGTCTTTGAAGAAGGAGGCCATCTGGGTTGTTCGGTATTGGAATTGATTCTCCTGGGAGCAGATGCGGCGAAGGCGAAGGAGTTGGGAATATGGGATGGCGTTTTTACAAGGGACAGGATGGGAGGAGGTGTAATCTAGGTAGCTGTGGGAGTCAGTTGGTTTATAGTAAACGTCCGTGTTGAGTTGGTCGTCCGAGATAGAAATGGATAGGTCTAGGAAGGGGAGGGAGGAGTCTGAGACGGTCCAGGTAAATTTGAGGTCAGGGTGGAAGGTGTTGGTAAAGTGGATGAGCTGTTCAACCTCCTCGTGGGAGCATGAGGCAGCACCGATACAGTCAGATGTAGCAGAGGAAAAGGTGGGGGGCGGTGCCAGTGTAGCTGCGGAAGATGTACTGTTCCACATATCCAATGAAGATACCAATACTGAACAACCCAGATGGCCTCCTTCTTCAAAGACCGCAATTTCCCGTCAGACGTGGTTGACGATTCTCTCCGCCACATCTCCTCCACTTCCCGCTCCTCCGCCATCGAACCCCGCCCCTCCAATCGCTACCAGGACAGAACCCCACTGGTCCTCACCTACCACCCCACCAACCTCCAGATACATCGTATTATCCTTCGTCTTGAAATGAGAAATGGTGGTATTAAAAGACAGCATAGTTAGGGGGAAATAGATATTATTCTCTGCACCAAAGATGAAAGCCTGAAGGCTTTGCTAACTATCTGGTATGAAGGTTAAAGATAATTTTTCTGGGATGGACGTCAGTAGTGGGCAGGTTGTTGCAGGGAATCCTGAGGGACAGGATGTACATGTATTTGGAAAGGCAAGGATTGATTAGGGATAGACAACATGACTTTGTGAGTGGGAAATCATGCCTCACAAACTTGATTGAGTTTTTGAAGAAGTAACAAAGAGGATTGATGAGGGCAGAGCGATAGATGTGATCTAAATGGACTTCAGTAAGGTTCCCCATGGGAGACTAATTAGCAAGATTAGATCTCATGGAATACAGGGAGAACTAGCCATTTCGATACAGAATTGGCTCAAAGATAAAAGACAGAAGGTGATGGTAGAGGGTTCCTTTTTAGAGTGGAGGCCTGTGACCCGTGGAGAGCCACAAGGATCGGTGCTGGGTCCACTACTTTTCATCATTTATATAAATGATTTGGATGCGAGCATAAGAGGTATAGTCAGTAAGTTTGCAGATGACACCAAAATTGGAGGTGTAGTGGACAGCGAAGAAGGTTAGCTCAGATTACAACAGGTTCTTGATCAGATTTGCTAATGGGCTGAGAAGTGGCAGATGGAGTTCAATTTAGATAAATGTGAGGTGCTGCATTTTGGGAAAACAAGTCTTAGCAGATGTATACACTTAATGGTAAAGTCCTCGGGAGTGTTGCTGACCTTGGAGTGCAGGTTCATAGTTCCTTGAAAGCGGAGTCACAGGTAGATAGGATAGTGAGGAAGGTGTTTGACATGCTTTTTTTATTGGTCAGAGCATTGAGTACAGGAGTTGGGAGGTACAGGCTGTACAGGACATTGGTTAGGCCACTGTTGGGAAGGATGTTGTGAAACTTGAAAGGGTTCAATCAAGATTTACAAGGATGCTGCCAAGGTTGGAGGATTTGAGCTATTGGGTGAAGTTGAATAGACTAGGGCTATTTTCCCTGGAGTGTCAGAGGCTGAGGGGTGACCTTATAGAGGTTTATAAGATCATGAGGGACACAGATAGAATAAATAGACAAAGTCTTTTCCCTGGGGTGGGGGAGTCCAGAACTAGAGGGCATAGGTTTAGGGTGAGAGCAGAAAGATATAAAGGAGACCTAAGGGGCGACTTTTTCACGCAGAGGGTGGCACATGTATGGAATGAGCTATCAGAAGAATTGGTGGAGGCTAGTACAATTGCAACATTTAAAAGTCATCTGGATGGGTATATGAATAGGAAGGGTTTGGAGGGATATGGGCCAAGTGCTTCTAGGTGGGACGAGATTTGGTTGGGGTATCTGGTCAGCATGGACGAGTTGGACCGAAGGTTCTGTTTCCGTGCTGTATGTCTCTATGATTCTATATCAGATACGCAAGTTACTAATGGGAGGAAAGATCTAATGACAGTCTCTAACATAAGGCACAAAGTATTTAACAAACTAATAGAATTGAAGGCAAACAAGTCATCGGGACTTGATGGTCTGCATCCAAGAGTTTTAAAGAAAGTGGCTGCAAGGATAATGCAGACAGTGCTCGCAATATTCCAGAATGCAGTGAATTTTGGGATGGTACGAGCAGATTGGAATACTGCTAACATGGTGCTCCTGATGAAGAGAGGAGGGAAACAGCAAACAGAAATATATAGACCAATTAACCTTATATCTGTCATTGGAGAATATTAGAATCTAATATTAAGGAAGAAATATCAGAGAATTTAGAAAAGTTTAATATAACTGAACAGAGTTATATGATTTTGTGAAAAGGAAATCTTGTTTGACATATTTATGAGAATTTGTTGGCCACAAACTGCTGATTGACTACAGGTTGCTCCTATATTGGCCAGAATACCACATGTTGGAATCAAAAAGTGCAGAGATTGGCTAAAGTCAGTCCTTCATGTTCATTGTAGCCATTCCAGGAATTATGGGTACATTAATCAGTCCATTTTGGAGACAATGGTCTGTCCCCTAGGTAATGTTCAGTCAGAGCTGTCCTGTCAAGTCACTCTGGGAGTAGGCCATTTCCACTCCTTCGGGATTTTGGCATTTAGGGTTAGGAGTTTAATGGGGTCAGTCTATGGAGTTGTGGGGAAACTGGAAGTTAATGTCTGGGAATAGAGCTTATTGGACTAGTTTGCTGAAGGAATCATTAGTGAAAGGGAGCAATTAAAAACTAAAGATTGGGATCTGAGAGCAAGCGTTAGTTGGGAAGCTATGGGAATGGGAGGGTTTGCACAAGTGACAAACTCTCTGGCCTCTACTTGAAGAGGGTGTATGACCACAATAACATGCAAATTCTCAAAGCAAGTGGCTTGGCTTGGAGTAAATTAGATACATTATTCATTAAATAAAGGGACTTGTTGCAAATGAGGAGAAGCTTAAAGGTCAGAATGCAGGAAAAACAATATAAAAAGGAACAAGACCGATTGTAGCATCATTCTCAGCTGAAGCCTGCCAATCAGTCACAAGATCCTAGAGCTGAAGTCTCGCCATCTTTGATCCAAATCCAAACATAATAAGGAGACAAAATAGCTGCCACCATATACAGAGTGGGTGAAGTAAGTTATTGTTTTTCTCTTGAGGGGCAGTTAATAATTCTTGAATGTGAGGCCTCACCTACATGAATCATGCTTGTGATTTGTCAGGTAATCATGATAATTGAATGCTTTGCATCAACTGCCCCCTTATCAAATAGAAAAATCATGTAGATGTGAACTTAATGGTCTTACCTACGTTTTTCTTTATGCATCACTTCTCAAAGCTGATATTGGAAGATAATGCTTCAGAGATGCCACATTTTTACACAGAATGATAAGTATGCAAGGGCATGGTTAGTGATATTCAATGGTGACTTTTTAATGAGGGTCAATAGGTGCTTGAATCTCCCTCCCCCAATGTAGCATTAGGACTTTGGTTCTGCAACATACATCAAGATATGATTATACAGCTCAGAGCTCCATATGGAGGCATGGCATTGACCTCCTTACAAAGTCTCCAATGCACAGCATGTCGGCACTTAACATGGCACTTCATTGTGACTGATTTGAGGACTCGTGAGTAGCATTACTGGTATGCAGCTCTATCACTGACATTTCTAATGGAATTTGGAGACAGAGCTCTTACTTAGAAGATTCCTTTTGTCTTGGCATGACTGAGATGACAACATTGATTGAGAGACAAAAAATGAGAGAGCACTTAGAACATGGTCAGAAAGTCCAGACAGAACAGCAACCTCCAACAGTTGCTGTGCAACTTACAGAGGAAAATAGCAACAGGTGATGATTTCACACACACCCGTCCCCCCAACCTCCCGACCCAAACAGGAGGTGGAGGTAAATGAACAGACACTAAATCTCTAAACCCCACTGCCATTACCTACAGCTGTCAGGAATCCAGAACAATCAGAGACTCCACAAAGATGTCAGCAAAGTGAGAGGTAACATCCCTTAAATGTGCCATTCCACAGTCATGTCAGTTAAACTGGGGCAGTGTCTGAGGTGCATGGAGTTGGAGTTTAAATGTAGCATCAATACCATGAGCATCATACAGTTCCCAATAGGCCTGGGCACTTTCACATCCCCTGTTGTGTGATTCCATGAGAAAGGCACTGGAAAGGCTGATAACATAATTAATAAGCTAAAGAACAGAAAATTGCATGAGAAAATCAACATGGCAAACTGCCCATTACGAATCTCAGCAAAAAAATACATCATCCAATAAACGGGAGAATTCAGCCCATAGTTCCCCTTGTATAGCAAATGATGAAAGTAACAGCACAAATGAATGATCTGATTTAATTGGTAGAAGTGCCTCAGACCCATGATGAAACACCATATTGGTGTTACATTAATCACAACAACCACGAGAGAGTCTTCTGTTAAATTCTTCTCCAAAATTGGCTGTAATGACTTCAGTTATTATTATGCTAGTCCAGGCTTTGAAAATAGCTTATCTGGAGGCGTTAATAGTTTAAATGAATTATTCTTGAACTGTATTGACCTGCATTTTTCTCACACCTGCAAGAGTCATGGACTATCATCTCTGCACAAAATAGCCCCATATTAAATCCACAAAATCAAAAACATGTACAATTATTACATAGCATTGTCAGAACTGCAACCTTGCACCAATTTAGTACAAAGTAAATAAAGAAAATCCAGTCAAAAGTTCAACTTTATTAATATGCTTTGCACATGTAATGGTTAGGCTTCAGTGTAGAGTAATATACAGCTTTGTGTCTCCTATTTTATAAAGAATATTCAGCCATGAAGAATGTAAAGGTCAAATTTCACAATAAGATGCCAGTGGTGAAAAACCACTGATGGTTTTATGTTAACGTTGACACCTGACTTATGGTCAAACAATTTTTCATTTCCCCTCTCAGGGTGCGATGGGCTGGAGAGACTCCCAGAAGCAGGAGTCCAAACTGATAATACCCCCATAACAGTTTCATTCAAGCTTGATGCCTCTGGGATTTTGGCAGGAGCACCGATCAGCAATTAATATTAAAATTCAATGAGCACAATAAAATCTGATCAGTCAGCCATAGAATCAGATATCATGTTGCCTGAAAGACTGGTAGTAGCCTTATTCAAATTTCAATGGATTGGAAAAAGAGTCTTCACAGGCCAATTAAGCCTTCACACCACATTTTGAAACAATTGCAAGTAGCGCAGTTTTAGACTGCTCATAGATACATGCCTATAGGATGAGAATGGTGATGGGATATTTCCAAACATTGCAGCAATGGCTTTCTATGTTACCCTTTAGCAGCAAGTGAACCCTTGAAAGCATTAGCCAAGTAAACGCCAACACATCAACGCTGTGCCTATAAAACAGACTTTCAAAAATTTGATCTTTACATGAGTATATGGGGTAAAATATTTTTGCTGGAGCAGAGAGAACCAGAAGCAGATAAAATTATGAAGAGTTTGATGGATTGACTAAGGAAAAACTCGTTACTCATGATTGGCAAAAATTTAGTTTTCCTGTTGATGTATATCAGACTGTACATTCCTTTACATCAACAAAAGATTCCATTTAAAATGGGCCAATGAATATTGTACTTTTTTCTAAAGATTTCAAGGATGATGATACATTATTAATAATGGTACTGTTTAGTATGTGTCCAGAAGTATCTGCAAGGTTTAATATTGGGTTGAGTGCAGTAAGCACTATGCACTGTGAAGATGCCATGAGGACTTGGGGGAGAGTAAAGTAGGGTTTTATGGGATACAATCCTAGAACTTGATCCTCTCAATAGTCTTGAAACAATATACAGATTATTCATATAACCTGTAAATAGTCGTAAAGGAGCAATGAATCACATCTTGGTACTTTACAAGTCTCTTTTGGGTAGACAAGAAGCTGAAAACCCTTGTATACACTAGACCACAGAAACTCTTAAAGAACGCACACACTTATAAGATATGGTTGGCAGCACACACAACAGATTAGAAAGGGGACAAAGTACTTTTTTTTTAAATCAAAGAAAACAGGGAATGTGAATTTATGCAATAATAAGATATAATCCAACGCTAGGTCTCAAGCTTGAATAGGGCTTTCTGTAAAGTCAACAGTTATTTGGCATTAATGTCTAATATATGGATGTATTTAAAACTATGGATTGATACAAGATTTTTGGTCAAACTGCTGCCTTATTGTTCCCCTTCCCAGATCCCTTCAAGTTGTTGCCTCCCAAGTCAGTATTCATCTTTCCTGGAGTTCCAAGTTTGAACCTATCCAACACCACAGTACTGAAATGGTTCTTATCAAGGTCATAAGTGACATGCTTTCTGACTGGGACAAAGGTATACTATATCTCCTCATCACTCTCAGCCTTTGACATGATTAACCACACTATCTTCCTCCAATGTCTCTGCTTTCTGGCTGGGTGGGACTGCTCTCCCCTGGTTCCATTCTCATCTATTGAATTATAGCCAGACTATCACTTGGATTGGCTTCTCTCCTTTCTCCTAAACTGTCACCTCTGATGTCTCACAAGACCCTTTCCTATTTCTCAGATGCTCCCTAGCAACATTGTCTGAGGCACAATGGCAGTTTTCACATGAACATTGCCAACACCAAGCTCTACCTCTACACCAATCCTCCTTGCTGCTAAATTTTCAGAGTACTTACTGACATTCAGTACTGGATGACCAAAACTTTCTTCCAGTTTTGGGAAATCTGAAGCATTGTCTTTATCTTTGTTTCAAATAACACTCCCCCACCATAAGGCAGACTTAAAGCTCTTCCGTCAACAGACTGTGAGACTAAGCCAGGCTGTTCTTAACCTTGGTGTTACATTTGATCCCGAGATGAACTTCTAAACTCATTTTCATCTTACCTGCCTATTTCAACCTCTGAATCATGTCTGACTCTCAGTCTTGTTTCTACTCAAATGCTATTGAAACTCTCAAATGTGTTTTCATGGCATTGAGACTAAATTAGTCCATTGCACTCCTGATTGGTTTTTACACTCTGTCCTTCATAAACTTGGAGGGAATTTTATGCCACTGTTGATGAATTTGCCAGTGGAGTGGCATGTAAAATAAAAGAGGTGACTCCTGCGCCAGCTTCCTATCCACTTCAGAACTATCCCCAAAGTATGCTAGGCAGGTAATGTATCATGCCAGCTTGATACTTTAACTACTGAGACTAAAAGCTGTGAAAGAAGGAGACAGACAAATATTTTTGGACTGAGCCCATTAGAGACACAAGCCAAACTGATACCCCAATGTCTGCTAATGCGTCCAAAATCTGACCATGCCACCAACTCTACCCTGAGTTATAATCCCCAATCCTTTATCATCCATAAACCCTGACTAACCTAGATTTATGGATCCTCTCAGAGCTGCTTATAGTTTCAACAGCAATCGCTGCTGAGTTCTGGCAATGCTGGGACTAGTCATTTGCAGTTAATCAAATTGGCCCCAGCAGATTTTGTATCAGATACTACAGGGTAGAAGTCCCATTGTCAGCTTAGAAAGGCAGCCCCATCATACTACTGCTGCGAGGAAGTCTCTTTCAGTGATTCGAGTGTCACTGGCTTGCCCAGCAGTTATTGCCCATCCCAGCAGTTATTGCCTCACCTTCTTGAACCACTGCTGTCTCTAGATTAGGGACACCTACAGAGATGTTAAAAATATAGACATAGAAAACACCATTCAATATGATCATGCCTGATCATCCAATTCCGTTGCTGTCTTCTTGCATTATCTTTTGATTCCTTTAGTCCTAAGCCTTCAACCTATTTTCTATGGCAGAAAATTTACCACTTTCTGGATGAATACATTTCTCCTCATTTCAGTCCTAAAAGGCTTACTATATATCCTTAGATTGTGACCCCTTGTTCTGGACTTCCCAGTCATCGTGAACATCCTTCCTGTATTTTACCTTGTCTCCTGTTAGGATTTTAGAGGTTTTCTAGAGATCCTTCTTATTCTCCTAAACTTGAGTGAATATATTCCTAACCTTTCCAGTCTCTCTTCATATTCAATCCTGTCATTGCGGAAATCAGTCTGTTAGATCTTTTTTACACTTCTTCTATAGCCAGAACATCCTTCTTCAGGTAATTTTTACATCGATTAGACTAATCAACTTGGCAAATGTTCCCCAGAGGAAGAGTTAATAGTGTATTTGGAAGAAATTCACAAATTTCTGGAATCGACAGATGACCAGGCTATTTTAAACCAGGTAATGTAAATTGAAACAGAATCAATTGAAGACTTTGTAATAAGGAATCCATTGGCAAGAGTAATCGTAGAATAACAGAATTTCACATTCAGTTCAATGCAAAAAAAGTCAGTCCTTAATTAATATTTTATAAAATTAAATAGGTACAATTAAAAAGATATGAATACAAAGTTGCCTGAAGTGAACTAAATAAATAAGTTTAAAGACAAGATGGTAGAAAAGTAATGGTAGATATTTAATAATATATCTTATGGCTCTCAATGAAGATATATTCCACTGAAAAGGAAGACTCAGTCAGAACAATGCTATCCCTATGACTAGCTAAGGAAATTAAGGATAGCAAGGAAAAAAAAAGAAATGTTGTTAAACCAAAAAATTAGCTAAGTTTTTAAAACTAGCAAAGGATAACGTTTTTAAAAAGGAGACATTATTGTATAAGAGAAAATTAGCAAGCGATATTAAACGGATTATAAAAATTTCTACAAGTGTACAAAAAGGAAATTGTTAACTAAAATAAGTATTGATCACTTAAAGATTGAGACTGGGTATTAACAATGGGAAAGTAAGAAATAGCAAAGGTTTTCATCTCACTTTGCAGCTGTTTTCTCAGCAGAGGAAGAAAAATAATCCCAAAATAGTTGAAAATCAAAAGGTGGAGAGGGAGAGAGGAATTTTGAAACAATCATTATTGCTA
Source organism: Hemiscyllium ocellatum (assembly GCF_020745735.1). Lineage (NCBI taxonomy): Eukaryota > Metazoa > Chordata > Chondrichthyes > Orectolobiformes > Hemiscylliidae > Hemiscyllium > Hemiscyllium ocellatum. The sequence goes on along the minus strand of NC_083410.1, from coordinate 61,458,024 downwards.
ATGAAAAAGTGCTTGGGAAACCAACGAGATGATAGGTTGACAATTCCCTTGAACCTGACGAGTTACATTCTAGGCTCTTAAAGCAAGTGGCTGCAAAGAGAATGGATGCATTAGCTATATTCTTTCAAACTTCCTTGGGCTTTGGAAATATCTTAGTGAGTTGGAAAGCTGCACATTTAATATCTCTTTCAAGAAAGAGAGAGACAGAAAACAGGAGAGTATAGGTCGGTTGGGCCCAACATTGACCATTTGGAAAAATTTTCAAGCGCTAATAGCAGGACATTTAGAGAATCATGAAACAACATGATTTTGTAAAAGGGAAATCATGCTGGACAAATTAGTTTGGGTTATTTGAGTTTTAACAAACAGAATGGATAAAGAGAAACCAGTAGTTATAGTGCAGTTGAATTTCCAAAAGGCATTCATTAATGTGCTATATAAAAGAATAATACACAAGACATGAGCTTGTAGGGATGATTGTTACTCTGAATATAGGATTGGCTAATCAATTAAAAATGGATAAATGGATCATTTCCAGGATAGCAAACCATAACTAGTGGAGAACTACAATTATCAAAATTAGGGCCTCAACGGTTTATGATCTGTGTATGATACTGGATGAAGGGAGTAATTGTATTGTAGCCAAATGTGCTGATGATGCAATGATAGGTTTGGAAGAAAGCTGTGAGGAACACACAAAGAGTCTGCAAAAAATTATAGTAAAGGTAAATGAGTAGGAAAAATGTGCGATGTAGTATAATGTGGGAAATTGTGAATTCTCCACTTTGAGGGAAGAATAAAAAGCAGAATTTCATTTAAATGAAGAGAGCTTGAAGAATGCTGTAGTGGAGAGGGACCTGGATACTTTGTACCTGAAAAATAAATCTTCATCACGGAGGGACAGGAAATAATTAGGAAGGCAAATGAAATGTCAGCCTTTATTGCAAAGCCTTTGTTGGATAAAATTGAGGTTTTGCTGCAGTTTAGAGGATGTTGGTGAGATGGCACTTTGAGTATTGTTTACAATTTTGGTCACCTTATTTGCATTGATTGCAGTTCAGAAAAACATCAATAGGCTAATTCCTGGGAAGAGGAGTTTGTTTTATGAGGAGGACCTGAGCTGGTTAGGCATAAGCCTGTTGAATTTGAAACAAATGAAAGATGGTTTATTGAGATATGCAAGATTATTAAAGTGCTTGACCATGCAAATATTGAGAGGATGTTTTCTTTCATGGGAGATTGTAAAACTAGACAGCATAATTTCAATGTAATAAGTCTTCAGTTTTGGACAGAGATGAGAAAGAATTTCTTCTCTCTGACAATATTTAGTATTTGAAATTCTCTTCCTCAGTGAGCAGTAGAGGATGGGTCAATGAATATATTTGAGACATGTTTAATTGACAAAAGGAGGGTGCAGGCTCCAGGGATCAAATAACCCACTCCTGTCCCTTATGTCTCTTTGTTCAATGCTCTTATAATGTGAGTTATATGGTTAGCTGGAATTCTCCAAATATGTAAGTTTTTTTTCCTCTGGGTTCTCTCCTCAGCATATAAAGTCACAAGGCTTCACAGAGGAACCTTGATTATCTGAATACCAATTATCTGAAAATCAGATTATCCGAAGGAGATCTCGAGGCCCGGTTAGAAACATTGCATCAAAGACGTGTTTCCAGCAGTGACCGTGTCTTTTGTTTACAGTGATTAAACAGTCACCATCTCCTGACCTCCTGCCCTCTCTCTCTCCCACTTCCCCACACTCTCCCTAGAGTTCTACACAGGAGTGAGCTTTAAACCAACTCCCACCGCAGCCTCCCCCCCCAGCCCCACCTCACCAGATTATCTCTCCAATCTTGTCCTGTACAGGGCAAGCGTGGAACTAGTCAAAACGTTGCAGTAAAAAGTTGAGTGGGTGGCCATGGTTTTGTGTGTGTGTGTGTGTGTGTGTGTGTGTGTGTGTCCACGTGCTATCTGGAGATTTGCCCCACGAAGGCAGCTGCAGCAGCAGTAGTTCTGTTGTTACTGCACCATCTAGCTACCCCAGAGAGGAGACTGGGTGGATGGGGGAGGGGGGAATGCTGTTGGACAGGGGGACGGTGTTGGATGGGGTTTGGGGGTCAGGGTTATTGGACAGTTTTGGGGACGGGGGGGTGCTTGACAGGGTTGGGGTTGGGGCAGGACGGGCTTGGGGGTGGGGGGAGTTTTGGTTAGGGTTGGGGGTGTTGGACAGGGTGAGAGCAGATATGGAGCTGGATGCGTTTGGGGGACGGGGGTAGTGTTGGACGGTGATGAGGGTGGGAGGTGTTGGACGAGGTTGAGGGCGGAGATGGACAGGGTTGAGGGCGGAGCTGGACAGGTTTGGGGGACGGGGGAGTTTTGGATGGGGTTGGGGTGGGGTCAGGTTGGATGGATTTGGGGAGGCAGGGGGGCGGTGTTGGACAGGGTTGGGGGTGGGGACAGGGTTGGACGGGATTGGGGATGGGAGGTGGATTTGGACAGGGTTGGATGGGTTGGAGGGGGTGGGGGGGAACGCAGTCTCGCGCACTGTGTGCTTCTGCAGTCTCCTGAACAGGGAGCAGACTTTAAAAACTCCGAGCCGCAGAGGAAAGGCATTTAATCGATTAACCGAATAGTCAATTATCTGAACGAAATAGCGCCCCCCCCATCTCGTTCGGATAATCGAGATTCCCCTGTATACCTTCAAAGCATGGAAACCAAGGTTTCCAATGTCAGACTTGATAGCAATACAAATTATTGTCTCCTACCTCTCACTCTTTGGTTTGCCTAGGCAGAAGAATGTATGGTCTGCAGATATCTTTGTTAGCGAATTTGAGAAGATTTGTAGCTCAGGATGAGGTTCAGGTTGTAAGTTTGCTCACTGAGCTGGCAGGTTTGTTTTCAGATGTTTCATCACCATGCTAGATAACATCATCAGTGAGAGAGTCTCTGGTGCAGTGCTGGTGTTCTGTTCCACTTTCTATTTGAGTGTCTTGGTCTCTGATATTATTTCCGGTTCTTTTTCTCAGAGATTGGTAAATGGGGTCCACTTTGATGTGTTCATTGATGGAATTCCAGTTTGAATGCGAGGCCTCTAGGAATTCCCTTCCATGTCTCTGTTTAGCCTGTCCTAGGATGTTGGACGTGTTGGCAAATGAAACACTGACTAGGTTGCTAGATGAACCAAGGACACAAATACCAGACAGCACCAACTTCATCAGCAAGGAAAACATCCTCAAACTCGTAGACCTGTGCCTCACTACCCACTTCAGCTTCAATGATAAGACCTACAAATAAATCAATGGAACACCCATGGGATCACCAATGTCAGGCTTCTTAGCAGAAAAAGTAATGCAGAGACTCGAACAAACAACCCTCCCCATGATCCAACCCAAACTTTGGGTCTGCTACGTGGATGGCACCTTTGTTCTCAAAAGCAGAACAAATTAGAGGAAACCTGTAACATCATCAACAACATCTTACTGGCATAAATTTCACAAAAGAAGAGGAGACCAAAAACAGACGCCCCTTCCTACATGTCACAGTGGAATGAACAAGTGAATGGAGAACTACAGACCAGCATCTACAGGAAAGCAACACACATAGACCAGATATGTAAGTACAGAAGAAATCACCCCAACACCCACTAACAGAGCTGCATCAGGACAATATTTAAATGGACCACAACACACTGCAGCACCCAGGAACTAGGAGCAGCAGAAGAAAAATACCTATACAGTGTTTTCAAGAAGAACCTGAACCTGATAAACACAGTCCACTGATTCTTAAACAAACCCACATAAGTAGACACAACACACCCCCAAACTCTAGCGACAAAACCATACATCAAAACATCTTGGAGATGACTACCAGCCACTCTGCCCCCATGGCATCATGGTAACCCACAAATCTATGAACACACTGAAATAGCTACCGATGATCCTAATGGACCCTATACCAACAAACAGCAAAATGTATGTTATTTACAAAATACCATGCAAGGATTGTAACAAACACTATATAGGACACAGGCAGAAAGGTAGCCACCAGGATACAGGAACATCAACTAGCCACCAAACGACATGACCCACTATCACTAGTATCCTCACATACAGACAAAGAAGGACATCACTTCAATTGGGACAACACATTCCTAGGACAGGCTAAACAAAGACACGCAAGGAAATTCCTATAGGCCTGGAATTCAAACTGAAACTCCATCAATAAACAAATAGATTTGGACCCCATTTACCAATCTCTAAGAAAAAGAACCAGAAATGATATCACCCACCTTAACAGATCAAGACACAAATAGAAAGCGGGACCAAATACCTGTGCTTCACTGCGGGCTCACTGATGATGTTACCTAGCATGGTGATGAAATATCTGAAAACAAACCTGCCAGCTCAGCAAGCAAACTTACAACCTATGTTTTTGTTAGCCATCCCTTCTCTGCTAGGTGTCTTTTGCTTAAAGCAATTCATTTACTACAGCTAGAACAGCTCTATTCCAGGGTTGAGAGTTACTATCTTGATGAAGTTGAGTTTCTGTTCCAAAGATACTAAAGGAGGACATTTTCTCATTTCAAGATTAGATTAGACTTAGATTAGATTAGACTTACAGTGTGGAAACAGGCCCTTCGGCCCAACAAGTCCACACCGACCCGCCGAAGCGAAACCCACCCATACCCCTACATTACCCCTTACCTAACACTATGGGCAAATTTAGCATGGCCAATTCACCTGACCCGCACATCTTTGGACTGTGGGAGGAAACCGGAGCACCCGGAGGAAACCCACGCAGACACGGGGAGAACGTGCAAACTCCACACAGTCAGTCGCCTGAGTCGGGAATTGAACCCGGGTCTTCAGGCGCTGTGAGGCAGCAGTGCTAACCACTGTGCCACCGTGCCGCCCATAAAGATATTCTGGGTAATCCAAGATTTCTGGGAAAAATTTCTGGCTGTAACAGGCTGCTCCTTTTTTGAGATATTTTAGGTGTTGGAAGTGATTTCCTCAAATTTCAGAAGCAGCAATTACTGTTTTATATGCTGTTGCATTGTTTTGGAACTTTGGAGAAAAAAATGTCAAAGTAACAACAGTATTAAAAGGGAGAGGGACAGACAAAGGCAGCACATTGTCAGGTCAGTGCAGGAGAGAGACAGAGAAAGAAACACACTGCTAACTGACAGAGCAGTGAACCTATGCATTTATTGCCTTTGCTACTGAATTAATGTATTGCTGGACATCGGAGTGTGTCAAGGAAAATTAACAAACAGTGAAATTCACAACTGATCTTGTAAGAACCTGTTTGGGAGAGGTCACAGCACAGAAACAGATAAGTTAGTAATTTGAAGTATAGCCTTGTTGTAAATCTAAAATAGTGAATAGAGTGGATTTTTTCTTGATTATATGTTTTATTTGAGATATGTTTCTTGATTAAACTTAAAATATAAGCCATAAATATTAAATTAACCTGGAGCAGTGTTTTGTAGAAGAATAAGATGGTGCTATTTTCTGGGTCTGCAGATTGGAAGAAGCAAAAAAAGGTCCTGTGTAGTGTCATATGCTTGTCTTGTCGCATGTGGGAGTTTAGCGAGAGTTTACGTGTTACTGAGGATTATATCTGCCATAAATGCCATTGGATCGAATGGATCAGTTGGAATGACAGTTTGGGTCAATGAGGAATTTTCAATAACAAGGGGGTGTGATGGATGGCAGTTACAGGAAGGGAGAAATGTTGCAGATACAATCACATAGATTGGTTAACTTCAGGAAAGGTTAGAGAGGTAGATAGGTAATGCCAGAGTCTTCTGTGACTATCCACATTTCAAACAAATATGCTGATTTGAAAAATTTAGGGAGTGATGTATTCTCAGGGAAATGTAGCACAAACAGCCAAGTTTCTGGTATTGAGACTGGCTCTAATGCAATAAGGGATACGTCGGGGTCCAAGAGATCAATTGTGTTAGGGGACTCTCTTGTCCGAGGCACAGACAGACATTTCTGCAGTCTGCAGTGAAAAATCAGAATGGAGTGTTGTTTCCCTGGTGCCAGGACCAAGGATGTCTCAGAGAGTGTGCAGAATGTTCTCAAGGGGGAGAGGGCCCAGCAGGAGGTCATTGTACATATTGGAATCAATGAAACAGGAAGGAAAAAGCATGAGATTCTGAAGATAGCATACAGAGTTAGGCAGTAATTTAAAAAGGAGGTCCTCAAGAGTAGTAATATCTGGGTTACTTTTGGTTCCATGAGCTAGTGAGGGTAGGAATAGGAGGATAAAGCAGATGAATGCATGGCTGAGGATCTGGTGTGTGGGAGAAGGATTCACATTTTTGGATCATTGGAATCTTTTCTGTGGTAGAAGTGACCTGTGCAAGAAGGATGGATTGCCCCTAAATTGGAAGGGGACTAATATAATGGCAGGAAGATTTGCTGGAGCTGCTCAGGAGGATTTAAACTAGTAAGGTAGGGGTGGGTTGTTGGGGCCAGGGGGATAGTGAGTAAAGAGATCAATCTGAGACTGGTACAGCTGAGAAAATAAGTGAGTCAAACACTCAAGGCAAGCAGGGTCAAAGCAGAGAACAGGGTCGGACTGACAAGTTTATTTCAGTGCAAGAGGCCTCATAGGGAATGCAGATGAACTCAGAACATAGTTAAGAACATGGGACTGGGATATCATAACAAGTAAAGAAACGTAGCTCCGGGATGGACCGGACTGGCAGCTTAATGTTCCAGGGTACAAATGCTAAAGGAAGGACAGAAAGGGAGGCAACAGAGGAGGGGGAGTGGCGTTTTTGATGAGGGATAGCATTACAGCTGAACTGAGGGAGGATATTCCTGGAAATACATCCAGGGAGGTTATTTGGGTGGAACTGAGAAAGAAGAAATGGATGATCCCTTATTGGGATTGTATTATAGGCCCCCTAACAGTCAGTGGAAAATTGAGAAACAAACTTGTAAGGAAATCCTAGTTATCTGGAAGAATAATAGGGTGGTAGGGGATTTTAACTTTCCAAACATAGACTGGGACTACCATAGTGTTAAGGGTTTAGAGGGAGAGGAATTTGTTAAGAGTGTACAAGAACATTTTCTGATTCAATATGTGGATGTTTGTACTACAGAAGGTGCAAAACATGACATACTCTTGGGAAATAAGACAGGGCAGGTGACTGAGGTGTCAGTGGGGGAGCACTCTGGGGTCAGCAACTATAATTCTATTAGTTTTACAATGGCAATGGAAAAGAATAGACCAGATTTAAAAGTTGAACTTCTAAATTGGAGAAAGGCTGATTTTGATGGTATTAGTCAAAAAAACCTTCAAAAGCTGATTGGGGGCAGATGTTCACAGGTAAAGAGATGGCTGAAAAATGGAAAGCTTTCAGAAATGGGATAACGAGAGTCCAGTGAAAGTATATTCCTGTTAGGGTGAAAGGAAAGGCTGATAGGGGTAGGGAATGCTAGATAATTAAAGAAATTGAGGGTTTAGTTAAGAGAATGAAGGAAGCATATGTTAGGTACAGACAGAATTGTTCAAGTGAATCCTTAGAAGAGTATAAAGGCAGTAGGAGCATACTTAAGAGGGAAATCAGGAGGGCAAAAATGGGACATGAGATAGCTTGGGTAAATAGGGTTGAGGAGAATCTAAAAGGTTTTTACAAATGCATTAAGGACAAAAGGATAATGAGGGAGAGAATGGGGCTGATGCATGGAGCAACAGGAGATGGGGGAGATACTAAATAAGTACTTTGCATCAGTGTTTGCTGTAGAGAAGGACATGGAAGATATAGAATGTAAGGAAATAGATGGTGACATCTTGAAAAATGTCCATATTACAGAGGAGGAAGTGCTGGATGGCATGAAATGCATAAAAGTGGATAAATTCCCAGGACCTGATCAGATGTACCCCAAAACTCCGTGGGAAGCTAGGGAAGTGGTTGTTGGGCCCCTTGCTGAGATAATTGTATCATTGAGCATCACAGGTGAGGTGCCAGAAGACTGAAGGTTAGCTAACATGGTGCCACTACTTAAGAGAGGTAGTAAGGACAAGCCAGGGAACTATAGACCAGTGAGCCTGATGTCGGTTGTGGGCAAGTTGTTGGAGGGAATCCTGAGGGACAGGATGCAGATGTATTTGAAAAAGCAAGAACTGATTAGGGATAGTCAGCATGGTTTGGTGCATGGGAAATCATGTCTCATGAACTTGCTTGAGTTTTTTTGAAGAAGTAACAAAGAGGTTTGATGAGGGCAGAGCAATAGATGTGATCTATGTGGACTTCAGTAAGGCATTCAACAAGGTTCCTCATGGGAGACTGGTTAGCAAGGTTAGATCTCATGGAATATAGGGAGAACTAGCCATTTGGATACAGAACTGGCTTAAAGGTAAAAGACAGAAGGTGGTGATGGAGGGTTCCTCTTCAGAGTGGAGGCCTGTGATCAGTGGAGCGTCACAAGGATTGGTGCTGGGTCCACTACTTTTCATCATCTATATAAATGATTTGGATGCGAGCATAAGAGGTATAGTCAGTAGTTTGCAGATGACACCAAAATTGGAGGTGTAGTGGACAGCAAAGAAGGTTTCCCTCAGATCACAATGGGGTCTTGATCAGATGGGCCAATGGGCTGAGCAGTAGCAGATGGAGATTAATTTAGATAAATGTGAAGTGCTGCATTTTCAGAAAGCAAATCTTAGCAGGACTTATACACTTAATGGTAAGGTCCTGGGGAATGTTGCTGAACAAAGAGACATGGTTCATAGCCCCTTGAAAGTGGAGTCGCAGGTAGATAGGATAGTGAAGAAGGCATTTAGTATGCTTTCCTTTATTGGTCAGAGTACTGATTATTGAAGTTGGGGAGGTCATATTGTGGCTGTACATGGCATTGGTTAGGCCACTTTTGGAATATTGCATGCAGTTCTGGTCTCCTTCTTATTGGAAGGATGTTGTGAAACTTGACAGGGTTCAGAAAAGATTTACGAGGACATTGCCATGGTTGGAGGATCTGAGCTATTGGGAGAGGTTGAATAGGCTAGGGTTGTTTTCCCTGGAGTGTCGGAGGGTGAGGGGTGGCCTTATAAAATCATGAGGTGCATGGATAGGATAAATAGACAAGGTCTTTTCCCTGGGGTAGGAGAATCCAGAACTAGAGGGTACAGGTTTAGGGTGAGAGGGGAAAGATATAAAAGGGACTTGAGTGGCAACTCTTTCGTGCACAGGGTAGTACGTGTTTGGAATGCACTGCCAGAGGAAGTGGTGGAGGCTAATACAATTGCAACATTTAAAAGGCATCCAGATGAGTATATGAATAAGAAGGGTTTTGAGGGATCTGGACCGGGTGCTGGCAAGTGGGACTGCATTAGATTGTGATATCTGGTCGGCATAGATGATTTGGACCGAATGGTCTATTTCCGTGCTGTACATCTCTATGTCTCTATGATTCTCTGACTCTTTATAACAGAATGTGTATGAAGCAGTCAGTTAGGAAACTTTTGCATGAGTTAATTATAACGAAGATGGATTGTGCTTGACCAGCCCCAATGTCTTGCTTATGCATATCTGTTCACAGTGACTTGATAAGACAAGATGACTAATGATGTTGTCAACTACAGTGGACGATGTGTAGCGTCTTATATGGCCTTGCTGATGAACATTACAACTGTCCACACAGCTATGCTGTGATGTTTTTATTACCAGTAAAGGAATACTAGTTCGTTTGCCAATGCTATCAAAACAGTTTATTTTATGCATTGCAAAAAGCATGGTTGAATATAGTTCAAATCAACACAGCAGATCATATGGTACTCTCATTTGGTTTGGACTGTGAAAAGGATGCAATTACAAGAGAGTGGCTGCTTTTGTATATAAGCAGCCAATGTGGAATTCCACCGAGAGCTGGGTGCAGTTATCCAACAAGGAGTGAAGTAGCAATCAGCTGACTTTCGCAAAAGAGCCATCTCTGACACTAGCCACCCCATACACTTACCAACCAGCCAACATAGATAACTGGCCCAGCATTTTATGTCGACCTGTTGTGGTCTTGTACACCACCAGCAAGTCTTCCATCAGCTGTCTTTATTACAATTATTCCACCCCTTCCAACCTAACCTCACAGCTAAATTCACTCATTCTTGGAACCAATCTGGTTAAACTCCCTGCATCTGTGCCTTCTTTCAAAAGTGCAGTGATAACTTTATGTGCAACCCTGTCATGCAGAAACCTGTGTAAAGTAGAGAGAGGACATCTGTTATAAAATTCAATATGTGTCCTCTCTTTATTTAAGCCATGGGCCATCTCAACTTTAATTTTATACACCTTTCAAACCAAAGCTAAAGGCAATGTGACGATCTTTAAAAGTCAAGCCCCTAAAATTATTTGATAATCCATCATTTCTGCTGAGCCTATACAGTTTTCAGTTTAAAAGTCTTGTTACTCTTTTCATGAAGCTGCTGATGTGATAACAATCGACATTCCTTGTCTATAGTACAATGAAATATGACAGTGCATTACAACAAGATCTGGAAAACATCAGAGAAACTTGACTTTGAAAATTGTGAAAACTATCGAAGATTACTTTCCCAAATACATATAGACAACTGTTATGATAAATGTGTGGATAAAGCACATGCATGATGCATGGGGTGATATGACTTAATGCCACTACTCCAGCTAGCTTAAGCTCCATATGCCATTGTTGAACATGTAAGGACATTGTGAAATTTAATATCAATAGGAATGAAGTTAACTATTTTCTTTGCTCAGTAATATTCCTCATAGCTTATTATTATATCTTGTTAATTCATCACGCACAATTTTCTAAATCCTCTTCTTTGTGCTATCTATTATTTCTTCTGTACTCTCCTATTTCTCTTCTGCTGATCCCATATATTGCATGTTTTCACAATTATAATTTGTTTTCTCCACAATACTTCAACTCTCCAAATTTGCAAAATTCTCTGGATGTAAAATATTTTAAGTAATGGTTGCCAAACTTACAGAATTCAAAATCTGTGGGAGGCTGGGGAAGAGATTACTCGGCCCCTTGCTGAGATATTTGTATCATCAACAGCCATGGGTGAGGTGCCAGATGACTGGAGGTTGGCTAATGTGGTGTCATTATTGAAGAAAGGCTGTAAGGAAAAGCCAGGAACTATAGACCGGTGAGCCTTATGTTATTGGTGGGTAAGTTGTTGGTGGACAGACTGAGGGACAGGATTTACATGCATTTGGAAAGGCAAGGATTGATTAAGGATAGTGAACATGGCTCTTGCGTAGGGGAAATTGTGTCTCAAGAATTTGATTGAATTCTTTGAAGAGGTAACATAGAAAATTGATAAAGGCAGAGCATTAGACATTGTCTATGTGGACTTCAGCAAAGTGTTCAGCAAGGTTCCACATGGTAGATTGGTTACTAAAGTTAGATTACATGGGATCCAGGGAAAGCTAGTTAATTGGATAGAAAATTGGAGACAGAAGTAGTGGTAGAAGTTTACTTTTTGGAGTGGAGGTCTATGACCAGTGGTATGCCACAAGGATCAGTGCTGGGTCCACTACTTTTAGCCATTTGCATAAATAATTTGGATGTAAATATAGGAGACATGTTTAGTAAGTCTGCAGATGACACCAAAATAGGTAGTACAGTGGACAGTGAAGATTATCGCAGGACCTTGATCAGATGGGCCTATGGTCTGAGGAGTGGCAGATGGAGTTTAATTTAGGTATCTATGTAGTCATGTATTTTGGTAAGCAAACCAGAGCAGGACTTACACAGTTAATAGTAAGACCCTGGGGTGTGTTTCCAAACAAAGAGACTGGGGGTGCAGGTGCATAGTTCCTTGAAAGAAGAGTTGTAAGTAGACAGGGTGGTGAAGAAGGCATTTGTTATGCTTGCCTTCATTAGTCAGAACATTAAGTATAGGAGTTGGGATATCATGTTGCATCTACACAGGACATTGGTGAGTCCATTTTTATAATACTGTGTACAATTCTGTTTCCATGCTATAGGAAGGCTGTTGTTAAACTTGAGAGGGTGCAGAAAAGATTTACAAGGATGTTGCTAGAGGTCTGGGGGGTTGAGTTATAGGAAGAGACTGAATAGGCTGAGGCTTTTTTCCCTGGAGCATTGGAGACTGAGGGGTAGACTTGCAGAGGTTTATAAAGTCACAAGGGGCATGGATAGGGTAAATATCCACAGCTTTTCCAAGAGTGGGGGTGTCCAGAAATAGAGGGCATTGATTTAAAGTTATGGGGAAAGATTTAAGAAGGACCTGAGGGATAACGTTTGCATGCAGAGATTAGTGCAAGTATCAAACCAACTTCCAGAGCAAGTGGTGGAGACAAGTATAATTCCAAAATTTAAAAGTTATCTGGGTGGGGAAATGAATCAGAAGGGTTGTGAGGGATATGGACCAAATTTTGATAAATTGAACAAGGTCGTTTTGGGATGTCTTGCTGGCATGGACAAGTTGGACACAGTCTAAAGTTGATGATTGTAAATCAACAGTATGTTATATAACCCTCCTTTTTTAAATGTTTATTGACTGAATAGAAATAAAAGTTGGGGAAAATACAAAGCCAGTTTTGCAGCTGTTTTCTGTCCTACACTATTGCTCAGTCATCATCACCTACAATATATTTTTTGAAAATGTTGCATTGATGTTTCAATACATGCAGTAGTAACTGTCCTCCTCCCAGGTAGTTAATAATGCAATTCCAAAATAATTTTGCAAGAATTTCTCAACTAATCTGGAATAACTGGCCCTTGATTTTCTCCTGCTTTACACAGAAGAAACTGGGAGACAAGACTCTAAAGGTAAAGTCTCCACAGTCTTAACAGAACATTGGCCTCCCTCATGAGAGAGAGAGAGAGGGACAACTGAGAGTGGTTTAACCTAAGGTCACCATTCCTCAGGGAAGGTCAAAGGTTGAGAAGGAAAATTCTTCATGGTAACCTCGAACTGTGTAGGAACTGAACTCACAATGTTAGTATCATCCTTCATTGACAGAGCAGCCATCCAGCCAACTAAGCTAAACAAACCTCCACAAGAGGCAAGATCTTGTTTTCAATGAAGAATTAATTCAGAAATCTGTTCATTTTCATTGAAGAATGCAAGGTGCTGAGAGCTCAAAATTATACATATGTTCTTTAATTTGATATTTTGCTTTCTTATAATGTCTACAGGATTGTGCCTGCTTCCTTCATTAGTTTGTGGTTCCCATAGTGCCATCTCAGCCACTGCAATTCTGACCTTAATGGTTTTCCTTCACTGTTATGAGTTCCACTGGGTTTACTGTAACAACACCAGCTTCACCTTATTAGCTATTCCCTAAAATGTGTGGTTCCACTGCCATTGCTGATTTCAGGAGTTAAATTCACCAAAATACTGACTCAGAAGAACACTTATGCTAACAGAACACAGCACTGGCATTCATTCAGCATCAAGGACTAAGTATAACAAGACCATCTCTCCATCAAACAAGAAAACATACAAAACTCAACTATAGTGGTGAAGACTTGTGCTTTGGAACTAGCCACATCACCAGGACAGTGACAAATGCCATCTACAGAACAACATGGATATTTTCCTAGTCGTGACCTGTCTACAAATAGCAGAACAAATCCAACCAGCCAATTATTGCCTCATCAGTCTCCTCTTGATCATCATCACATTGATGGATGGTAGACAGTGATATCAATCAGGACTTATATAGCAATAATTTGCTTTTAAGATGCCTTTAGAGAGAAGTCTAATACACTCAACAGCAGGAAGGATATTTTCCTAACAAACAGGTTGGGAATTTTTAAATGTTCCTTTGGGCAAATTTAATGATCTGAATTCAAACTACACTCAGAATTTAAGTCTGCGTTTAAAGTTTATTTTCTCTCAAGTTTCCATGGATGAACAAATACAAAAATTGCCACAATCCAGCACAATTAGGCAGCATTTTAAAATTTAATTTTTAAAAAATGTTCTTTTAAGAAAAAGACAAATAAAGAGTGGTAACCAGATGACATTTGAATAAGTTTTGATCACAGTAAGCATTTCAATCACAATGATTAGTGCAAAACTGAGCAACTGGATTTAAGCAACTGAAAGTTATCTTGAAAAATTACACGGAAATGTATTAGTTAGTCTATTGTACTCTAGGCAGTTTTTTTTTGCAGTTTAACATTTGAGTAATGTATAACAGTGTCCTCATGCTTAAAACATCCCGTTTCATTTTATGAGACTTCTTGAAGGCCTACAAACAATTGCAAGTACCAGTTACCAGCTACTCAGGTGGTATGTCAACTTTATGGGTAGGGTGAGTTTCGAACGCATTTGCTTTATAGGGATTAGAAAATTCAATTTACATGGATTTGCAAGCTTAAAAAATGCGTTTGATTTGCATTGTCAAGCTATAGTGTTCAGTGAACGGCGCTACATTAATGCAGGTCTCTTCGTCGCCAGCTTAAAGAGTTGGCACCGGCCAGCTGCTCCACGCGCCCGTGAGGGTGCTGGCGGTTCCCGCTCTGTGATTGGTGGAGCTGGTCCCGCGCTGATCTCGCGATGTTTGTGTTTTGGCGCCTTGGCAGGTGGTGGGCGCCGGGCGCCATGTTGGAGGATTTCTATTCGGATTTCTTCCCGACGCCTCTCACTCGCCTGGCGGCCCCGCAGTTGCGGGAGTCCTGCGAGCAGCCTGCGGCGAGCCGTCGGGCCTCGGAGGCGGTGCGGAGGGCGGGAGTGGCGGCGCCTTTGTTGCGGAAGCCGTTTGTGAAGGAGGCCCTCAGTCCCCAGGATGGAGGGAGTCCTACTCACAGCGGGAAAACGGGCGGGTCAGCCGGGCCGGGCCTGTCTGTGGAGAGCGGAGACCAGGCCGCCGCCGGGAAGGTGCCAGGGCCGAGGTGTTGGGCCGCTCCCCGACCCCAGGCTGCCAGTGCTCGGACACCGAGCCCCGACCTCGTGGTACCGGATTCTGATGACATGGAGGAAGCCGAGGAAAACCGATCCAAGTGGGAGCGACCCCGCTGCCCTCCTGCTGCTGTCAGGGAGGGCCCCCCAATCACATCCCTCAGGGCCCAGGGGGCAGATGATGCAAGCGCCAGGTTGGTACCAGCAGAAAGAGAGGCCCCAAACCACAAGGAGGATTTGATAGGCCCAGTCAGCCCTGCAGTTTCCCAGGAGAATGAAGCAGTGTCTGGAGATTGCGGGGTGTCTTCCTTCCCCCATTCTGTAACTGAGCTGCAAGACCAAGTGGTGATTGAGTACTGGCTTCCTGAAGAATAAAGAAATGGTGCCCACCATTCATGACATTTAATAATAAATCTATTATCGGTAGCTTATCTTATATGTCAGTGATAATGCTTCAAGTACTGCCAGCCGTTATAGCCAGAGCAGCTACAAAAACGTCACATTTTGGAAGTCGGTTAGGTGATATTGGTGATTGAAATCTTAAAACTATTTAACTGTCTGGAGGCTAGGGCTGTCAGAACATTGAAATTCTATCTACTAACGCATTGACAGCCTTACTATTGTGAACAATGTAGAACTATTTGAACTTGAGAGTCTTGCTGAATGACCAGTTGGAATTCAAATTGCTATTGATAGAAAATAGTATGACATTCAAGTGGTCTGCAACCCTTATAGGAAAGTAAGGTTATATTTATTAACCAGTGATATAAAATATTTAATTAACTGGCAAAAGCCAGCAGTTCTGATAAGGCACAACAGTCATGTTAATTTATACATTTGTTATTTCTAACCATTCAGTCTCGCTTTCAATGAAAACAGTTGAATTTGTTGCAATTGGGCAGTCACTTGACACAAGATCGGTATCCTAGTTATTTCATTTAATGTTTTGTTTTATGCTTGGCATAGAAGATTGCAATTTAAACTGCACTTTTCATGTTGCATTTCAACTTTTCAAATTCTAATATATAATCCATGCTATTTTTGTTAAGAAAGTGTTAATTTATTCCATGTGCAGATGGTTAATATTTAAAATGTGTGAATGTTAGATATCTTAGTAAATATCTGAATGTGATTAAGATTTGACATTAGCTTACTTCCTATTAGTTCATGTGTAAAATTATGGTTTATACAGTGCTTCACAACTACTTCATTTTAAAATGTCATTATGATCTGTTGAAAGAAATTGACATAATGTCTCAAGAGCTGAAGTACCTGATCAACAACTCGTCAAAAAGGCTTGATAATATTGTCCATTTCTATACTTAGTTATGTTTCAACCATCTGCTGAACCAGGCTATTGCACCTACTAAGCTTAAGCAAATTGGTTATGAAGAAGACTTCTGCATCAGTAGCTTAGCCATTTTACACAGCACTTACCTACCAAGTGATAGAATGTTAAAATTCTGGTTGGTACACAATGAGCAAAATATGCTCTTAGACACAGTCGAAAACTATAAACATCACCGACCTTGATGAAGGTGACCACCTTTGCTCCTGAGTTCATCTTTTATATCTTTGAAGAGATTTATTAAACTGCCAGACTTCTGCCAGTTAAGACTGGAACATCATCACATATATCCCTGTAAGTTAAGGCAAATATTTATGTTTGTGCCAGGAATGGAAATAGTTTTGTCGTTGATTATTCAGCATTACTTCACATATGTGAATGAAAAACTGGATCTTTATCTTGTGGAATTGTCTCTTAATACTTTTACTAATTTGAGCTGTTGCACAGAATTCACCCAGTTGTATCTACTGACAAGCTAAGTAGATAAATATTAGAGGCAGAAAAATAGAAATTTCTCTCACTTCATTTTGCAGAACACAGTACTTTCAGTGTAGCCAGATAATTTGCAATATACTGAATTACTGAATCGGTTCAAGATTAATTGTTTGTTATAAATATTTAAACCAATACTAAACACCAGTCTGAAGTTCACGAGGTCATATGAGTTGAAGACATGCAGACATTTCTTTGTACCCTCTTAACCCTTACAGATGGTCAACTGGGGAGTTCATGAGATTGCATTGATCATGAGATGCCTCATTTTATGTACTGTGCAAGACAATGTCTCCTGTCTCCTAGTTCTGAAGAACAATTACTGGACCTGAAACTTTAATTCTTTTACACTCTACAGATGCTGCCAGACCTGCTGAGTTTCTCCTGCAATTTCTCTGTTTTTGTCTCCAGTATCCTTGCATATCATCCATTCTGCCATCTCCATAAATTGCCATTTGAATGAAGTGTAGATCCCAAATCCTATTTCACTGTAGATCTGGTTATGATCATTGATGAGACAAATAACTTCTTTAAAAAGTCATTACCTGAAAGTTTAACACAACAAGATTTTCCACTTACACAATGTTACTGTAATAAACATAGTAAAAACAGGTAGTCCCCAGGTTACAAACTGGTTCCATTCTGGAATCCGTTTCATAAGTCGATATATACGCAGTTTGGAACACAATGAAGGGCAGTGTAGAGCAGCTGTTTGTAAGTACAGAAAACACACATATATCAGGTATTTAGAATTGCACCCTGTATGGGATCATGCTCATACGTACAAGCATTCAATAGTCAGGTGCTCATAAATTGAGAATCACCTACACTGACTAAATATGTTGGTAGCCAATTTATACGTTAAATTACAGAACTGAACTTCCCCTTTTTGCTGATAACACAATCAAGAAAATTCCACTTTGAAAGTATACATTGCATCATCTTTTAAGTAGATATTCAATATTCTTTGAACCAGTTCAAAGGGATTCTCATCTCCTGAGGGTTTAGTTATTTTCTTTTCCTCTCCCAACCTAATGGTTATTAACCCCATTTGTTGTGAGTTTTTTTCTGTTGATGGTTCTCATGTAAGCTAGGCAAATCATTCAGCCGTAATTTAGTTTCTCTCAAATTGTTTTTTGTTTCAATCCAAGTATGAGCTTTCATTTATTTTCCTATATGGTGAACCTAATTGAAACTTTCGAACTCTAATTGTTTTCTGTAGATCCTAGCAGACTCTTATATGTGAGTTTACAGGGGTATCTTAGAAATCCTTCTGCTTTCAAAGCCCATCTCTTTGGCATTGTGAGTCACATAGGCCTTGTATCCAGGTAGAAATACTGGCTACTTATCTTTGAGATTCATCTCTTTTATTTTGGAAGTAAATGGATAGTTTACAAGAACAATTATGTAGAAACCTGGGATTTTGGAGACTGGTGGTCAAACCATTGCAAATACAGATTCTGCTGCCGTTATCTTCCAAGTGTGAAACCTAATGGCTTCTTTTCAGTGAACAACCTGAGCCTCCTTTAATCTTTAATATTATGTCACCCAAGCCTGTTGGCAGGCAAATTTTGGAACAGGTCATGTGATATTTATCTTATACCAAGAACGCCATCTCAAACATAAATACAATTATGAGATTTATGAGTTTATTTGACTTATTTGATATACATGTATTGTGTGGCATTAAAATTTTGTTCTTAAGTCTTCCTTAATTGACCATCTCCGCAATTTTCCCCTGCTTTATATCTAATCTCACATCCTTTGTCTTTTGAAATTCACCATGGTATATTTTACACTTTCTTCTGGACCCAAAATAGGTAGAGTCTTCTATCACTGCAGTCTTCCTCTGGGAAGCGCTCTCCAAGCTGTTTCTTTTTCCATTCACTATTAAAACCTGCAAATCTTCTTGTGACTATTCATTCACAGACAATCTCTACTGCTCATCCCTTTCTTTTAACCTGTACCTTCTTTGGGATGTTTTCTACATTGAAAGTTCCCATTTCTGCTCTTCAAGTAGTTCAGCAGTTTCACCTCACTGAAAGTTATGACAGCTTTGATCTTTGCTGCAGCTATTTCACAAAGAATCTCAACAATTATCATGCTGTTTCCATAGTTGTGAAAGTTATTATGGAATTAAGATTTCAAGCAACAGTGACTTTTGAAACCACAATTTGGATGTCAGCTGGATAAGGCATTCTACAGTTCATACCTCTGTAAAGCATATTATTGATGTGATATTTATGCAGAAAATTTTTTTTAATAATTTGCCCAGTGGCAAGAGGATGCCAAATAGAGCAAAGCATTTTATTGCCACATGATAAGTATTTCATGTGTCCAAAGTCCAGAACATCATATGATGTTACCTTAGACTTTGTGAGTGAGTGCAAATCCATAAAAGTACACCAGCAGGAAGTACACCATTTTTCAGTAACAATGTTCAATCAACAATGCATGGGTTATTTGACAATTCTAAAAGAATGGAAATAAAATTTTTAGAAGTCAATGGCTGCTATTTTCAGACTTGGATTGTGACCCTAATTAGAAGCAAATTCTATCCTTGACATCTCCCCCCTTCAACACACACACACACTTCCATTGGCATGTGTGAAATTGCTCATGTACATTCTGTACACAAAGAGTGGGGCAAATTCAATGTGGTCACTTACTGTCATATCAGTCTACACTTGATCATCAATATATTGATGGGAAGTATCAGCAACAGTGCTATCAAGCAACACTTGATCATTGATGCCTTGTTTGAGTACCACTATGATTACATAATGCCAACATCCCTTTAGTTTTGGTTTAAACATAGATAAAGAGCTGAATTCCAAAAGTCAGTTGAGAGTGACTGCCCTTGAAATCAAGGCCATATTTGACTAAGTGTGTCTTCAGGGAACCCGAGCAAAATTGGACTCAGTGAAAATCAAAGGGAAAACTCTGCTGGTTGGTTTCATGCCTGGTACATAGGAAGGTGATTGTGTTTGTTAGAAGTCAGTCATCAAAGTTCCAGAACATCTTTGCAAGTGTTCTTCAGGGTGGTGTCCTAGGCACAACTATCTTCAGCTGCTGTTCCAATAACCTTGCCAGAAGTGGGATGTTTGCTGACTGTGACACAATTTCAGCATTCACAACAATTCAGATACTGAAATAGCCCATGTCCAAATACAGCAAAACCTGGACAATGCCAAGACTTGTCTAGGAAGTGATGAGTAGAATTCACGTCACACACTGTAAATGCTGTTACCATCACTAATTCCCCAACAGTCAACATTTTCAGGGTTACTTTTGACCAGAAACTGAACTTGACTGGCCATATGGATACAACAGATAGAATAAGAACCAGGAGTAGGCCACCTGGCCCGTCAGGCCGATTCCATCATTCAATAAGATCATGGGTGATCTTTTTGTGGTTTCACATCCACATACCCACCCTCTCATCATAATCCTTAACTCCTTTACTGTTCAAAAAAGTATCAATTTTAACTTTAAAAACATTCAATGAGATAGCCTCAACTACTTCACTGGGTCAACTACTTCACTGGGCAGAGAATTCTACAGTTCACAAACCTTGGAGTGAAGAAGTTCCTCATTATTTCAGTCCTAAATATACTTCCCCTAATTTTGAGACTATGCTCTCTTGTTCTGATTTCACCCACCAGTGGAAACATCTTCCCTGTTTCTATCTTATCGATTCCCTTCATAATTTTATATGCTTCTAAAAGATCACCTCATTCTTCTACATTCCAATGACTATAATCCTAGTCTACTTTGCCATCATAAGTCAGTCCTGTCAGCTCCAGAATCAACCTAGTGAATCTTTTCTGCACCCCCTCCAGTGCTAGTACATACTTTCTCAAGAATGCAGTGCAGTCCTCCAGGTGTGGTCTCACCAGCATTGTAACATAACTTCCCTCCTTTTAAACTCAACTCCTTGAGCAATGAAGGACAAACTTCCATTTGCCTTCTTAATTACCTGTTGTACCTGCAAACCAAACTTCTGCAATTCATGCACGGGTCTCTCTGCACAGCAGTATGCTGCATTTTTTTAAAAACCATTCATGTAATAGACCTTTTTACTATCATTCCAACCAAAATGGATGACTTCACGTTTATCAATGTTGAACTACATCTGCCAGGCCTTAAACTATACCTTTCTGCAAACTTTCAGAGTCCTCTCTGCAAACTTTGACACACTAAATGTGGTCCCCAACCCCAAATCACATGTGCAAATTGTAAACAATCGTGGTCTCAACACTGATCCCTGAGGCACTGATGGCTATTTATCTCTTCCCCCTGCTTCCTGTTAGTTAACCAATCCTCTATCCATACATTAATACACTGCCTGCAATGCATTGCATCTTTATCTTACGTAGCAGTCTTTTGTGCTGCACCTTGTCAAATGCTTTTTGTAAATCTAGGTACACCACATCTACTGGGTCCTCATTGTCCACAGCGCTCATAATGACTTCACAGAATTCCAGTAAATTAGTTAAACATGATTTGCCTTTCATGAACCCATGCTGCTTCTGCCTAATGGGACAATTTGTATTTAGATGTTTTGCTAATTCTTCCTTGATTATAGGTCAAGCATTATCCCCACTACAGAAGTTAAGCTAACCAACCTATTTTTCCCCATCTTTTGTCGACCTCCTTTTTTAAATAGTGGCATCATATTTGCTGTTTTCTAGTCTGCTGAAACTGGCCCAGAATCCAGAAAATTTTAGAAAATAACATGTGCTTTAGCTTTTTCTCCAGCCATCTTTTTTAGTACGTTGGGATGCATTCCATCAGGCCAGAAGACCTCTTTACCTTTAGCTTCATTAGCATTCCCAACACTATCCCTTTTATGTTAACGATACTTTCCAGGTCCTCACCTACCTTAGTCTCCTTGTCAATTACTAGCATATTATTCGTGTTGTCCACTGTGAAGCCTGACATAAAATGCCTGTTCAATGCCTTGGCTATTTCTTCATTTCCAATAATTAAATTACTCTTCTCATTCTCTAAAGAACCAATGTTTACCTTAACCACTCTTTTACATTTTGTATATTTGTAGAAACATTTATTATCTGTCTTCATATTCTGAGCTAGTTTACTCTCAGGTTATCTAACTTTTCTTTAAAGCTTTTTTTGAGGCTTTCAGTTGACCTTTGAAGTTTCCCAATTTAGTTTGCCACTGGTCTTTGCCACTTTGTATGCCTTAGTTTTCAATTTTATAACCTCCCTTATTTCTTTAGACATCCAGGGCTGATTACCACTTTTCTACTGTTCTTCCTTTTCATTGGAATATACTTTTGCTGGGCACTTTGAAAGTCCTCCACTGTTCCTCAATTGTACCACCATAAAGTCTTTGATTCGAGTCTACGTTAGTCAACTCCTCTCTCATCCTATTGTAGCTTTCTTTGTTTAAGCCCAGGAGCTTGGTATTGGATTTTATCTTCTCATTTTCCATCTGTATTCAAAAATCAACCATACTTTCAAGAGAATTCCTAACTATGAGATCATTAATTATTCTTGTCTCATTACGCACAACCAGATCTAAGATAACTTGCTCCTTTGTTGGTTCCATTACATACTGTTCAAGAAAAATATCGCTGGTATATTCAAGGAACTCCTCCTCAAGGATGTACATGTATTTGGAAAGGCAAGGACTGATTAGGGATAGCCAACATGACTTTGTGTGTGGGAAATCGTGTCTCACAAACTTGATTGAGTTTTTTGAAGAAGTAACAAAGAGGAGATGAGAGCAGAGTGGTAGATGTGATCAATATGGACTTCAGTAAGGTGTTCGACAAGGTTCCCCATGGGAGACTAATTAGCAAGGTTACATCTCACGGAATATGCAGAGAACTAGCCATTTGGATACAGAACTGGCTCAAAGGTAGAAGACAGAGGGTGGTGGTGGAGGGTTGTTTTTCAGACTGGAGGCCTGTGACCAGTGGAGTGCCACAAGGATCGGTGCTGGGTCCACTACTTTTTGTCATTTATATAAATGATTTGGATGTGAACATAAGAGGTGCAGTTAGTAAGTTTGCAGATGACACCAAAATTGGAGGTGTAGTAGACAACGAAGAAGGTTATCTCAGATTACAACGGATTTGGATCAAATGGGCCATGGACTGGGAAGCGGCAGACGAAATTTAATTCAGATGGATGTGAGTTGCTGCATTTTGAGAAAGCAAATCAGAGCAGGGCTTATACACTTAGTGGTAAGGTCCTAAGGAGTGTTGCTGAACAAAGAAACCTTGGAATGCAGGTTCATATATCCTTGAAAATGGAGTTGCAGATAGATAGGATAGTGAAGAAGGCATTTAGTATGCTTTCCTTTATCAGTCAGAGTATTGAGTACAGGAGTTGGGAGGTCATGTGATGGCTGTACAGGACATTGGTTAGGCCACTGTTGGAATACTGCTTGCAAATCTGGTCTCTTTCCTATCGGAAAGATGTTGTGAAACCTGAAAGGGTTCAGAAAAGATTTACAAGGATGTTACCTGGATTGGAGGATTTGAGCTATAGGGAGAGGCTGAATAGGCTGGGGCTGTTTTCCCTGGAATGTCTGAGGCTGAGATGTGACCTTATAGAGGTTTACAAAATCATGAGGGATATGGATAGGGTAAATAGACAAAGTCTTTTTCCCTGGGGTGCGGGAGTCCAGAACTAGATGGCATTGGTTTAGGGTGAGAGCAGAAAGATACAAAAGAGACCTCTAGGGCAACCTTTTCACACAGAGGGTGGTACATGTATCGAATGAGCTGCCAGAGGAAGTGGTGGAGGCTAGTACAATTGCAACATTTAAAAGGCATTTGGATGGGTATATGAATAGGAAGGGTTTGGAGGGATATGGGCCGGGTGCTGGCAGGTGGGACAAGATTGGGTTGGGATATCTGGTCGGCATGGATGGGTTGGACCTATCAGTGACCTTCTTAGAATTTCTTATTTCTGCCCAAATGGATTCCACCTTATTCTTCATAGAACCTATATAATCTCTCACCACTATCTTCATGTTCTCCTTAAATATCAAGAGCTAAACCACTTCATTTACCTTCCTGTCTGTTCTTCCCTATAGTCTGACACCCCTGGATATTTAATTCCCAGTCCTGACCATCCTGCAACCATGTTTCCGTAATGTGCAATATATCATACTCATTGTCAATGATTTGTACCATTAACTCATCTCCCTTGTTTCGAATGCTACAAGCATTCAGGTAAAGTGCCTTTATGCTTGCTTTTATACCTTTTTTGAATTCTGACATCTCCATTACATGAATAAAATCTCCTAAGTTTTCCTTCTTTTTAACTTGTTTCATAGTCTTCGATGTAGTCAAACCCTCCTCTATATATGTTGATGTGCTACTTTCTTTTCTGTTTAGCATCATACTTCCTGTCATTTTCCTCTTCCCTCCTCCCCCCATTCATCAGTTTAAATTCCTAGTGACCACCCTATTTATCCTTTTCGCTAGAACACTGGCCCCAGATCAGTTCAGGTGGAGACGGTCCCAACAATACAGATCCCTCCTGTTTCAAAACCGATGCCAATGCCCCATGAAATGGAACCCCTCTTACCCACACCACTCCTTTAGCCACGTGTTTACTTCCCTAATTTTCTTATCCCTAAGCCAATTTGTATGTGGCTTGGGTAGTAATCTGGAGATTATAACCTTCGAGGACTTGTGCTTGATAATCCCCAAACAGGTCCTCCTCTCCAGCTTTGCCTATGTTGTTTGTCCCAATGTGGACCACAACAATTCGATCCTCGCCTTCCCACTCCAATAGCCTTTTAAAACAGTCAGAGATATCTCTCACCCTGGCACCAGGCAGGCAACACACCATGCAGGACTCTCAATCCTGCTTACAAAGGATGCTGTCCCCCTAATTATAGTGTCCCCTACAACTACCACTTGTCTTTTTGCTCCCCCCTCTTGAATCATCTCTTTTACAGTTCAGTAGTCAGCTGGCTCATGCTCGCTACAGCTCTTTTCCTCATCCTCACAGGGAGCTAGTAACTCATATCTGTTGGAAAAGATCAAGAGCTGAGGCCCCTCCATTCCTGAATTCAGGATCCCTCTACCTGCCTCACTTGCAATCACATACTACTGTTCCTGATCACTGACTGAATTTGAAGTACTTAACCTACCAGGTATAACCTTCCAAAACAAAGCATCCAGGTATTTCTCCTCCTCCTGCATGTGCCACAATGTTTGCAGCTCAGATTCCAGCTCATCAACTTTGAACTGAAGTTCCTTGAGCAACCAACACTTGCTGCAGATTGGTCACTGCAGCTTGCAATGGGAAATGCCAGCTCCCATATCATACAGCTACAGCACATCACCTGTCCAGACATCTCTATTTAGTTAATGACTTTATGAATTTATATAAATGTATTAATGAGTTAATTAATTTATACTACTTCTTTGCTGTGTTCTTTTTCAAATTTAGTGCGGATTTTCTACCGGCCAATCGAGTCATGGCTTCCCTGTAACATAACTCCAGTTTTTCTTTTGCAGCTACAATGTGCCCCAGGCTCAGTTAGTTTTATACTCACCCTGTGGTGCTGCCCCACTCTATGACTGCTCCCTGCAATTTAGAAATATTGTAGTGAGTAACTCATAACTCCCCAAAGTGTGACAACCATCTACAAAGCACAAGTCAGTTGTGGGGTGGAATATTGCCCACTTGCCTGGATGAATGCAGCTTCAATCAGCTTGCCATCATCTAGAATAAAGCAGGCCACTTGCACTGCATCCACAAATATCTACTCCAACCACCACCAAGACTCAGTTGCAGCAGTGTACACCAATTACAAGATGCACTGCAGATATTCACTAAAGATTCTTAGAGAGCATCCTCCAAACTTAAGTTCTTTTCCAAAACACTTAACATCCTGACTTCCGAATATATCATGACTCCTTCAGTGTTTTGACATCAAAATCCTGGAATTCCCTCACTAACACATTGCAGATCTACCTACAACAAATGGGCTGATTGGTTCAGGAGGTAGCTCACCAAAGGGCAACTAGGAACAAGCAATAAATGCTTACTAAGTGATGCTCACGTTGCATGGGTGAATTTAAATAAAATTACCACTTCCTCACAATGGACTGAAAAAAGCCAAAGTCTCTGCCAACAATTGCATGATAGCCAAGCACATCTTAGATTCTGATTTATCAATTTCATTCAGAAATCTCCAAAAGGGTAATACTTTCTAACTTATCCAAAAATGTTGTACTGTAGACAGTATAATGTTGCTATCAGGATAAAGTGATGTAGTAACAAAATTATGAGTGGCATGAGAACAAGATGAGTACAAGAAGGTGGTAACATGCAGCAAGGTTGTTTACAGGTAGGGAGATTTATGTACATCAGAATAATGTACTTCAGGTTTGTGTTGAACATACTCTGCCACTGGTTAACTTTCTTTCTCTTACTAAAATTTAAACATGTTGCTTCCCCCACCCCATACCCCTCAACACAAACACACACACACGTGAAATATGTTTGACTGAAACTGAACTGATATTTATGAAACCATCCCCATCACTAATTATCTATCTACAGCCAGACTTTATTGAAAATTGTGTTCTGAGTCCCAAATCCTTAGTCATCTTGGGGATTTAGGAACAGAAATAGATCATTTACTCCCTTGAGCTTACTCCACTGTTCAACGCTACCAATTACAGATTTAAAACTGACAATTGATCTAGCATCCTTGGGACATTGTGTGCACAGAATTTGCACATTCTTCCTGTGTCTGCATGGGTTTGCTTCGGTTTCCTCCCACTGTCCAAAGTTGTGTAGATTAGGCGAACTGGCCATCTAAATTGCCCATTTTGTTCAGGAATGCGCAAGGTAGGGACATGAGTTTGGGTGGGATACTTTTTGGAGGGTCAGTGTGGACTTGATGGGCCAAATGGCCTGTTTTCACATTTTAGGGATTTGATGATGATTATATCTTTTTCTTTCTCCACAGATGCTGAAAAACCTGAATTTCTTCATTACTTTCTGTGTTATTATTGTAATTTTTTTGTGCAGACTTTGATCACACTTTCAAGACCTGGTTTTCAAGGAAGGGAGAGAAAGAAAGTTAGATGTGGCAGAGATAGGATATTGCGATGGAACCGTCACATCTTGTCAAGAAACTGGACCTGACATGACAACATCTGGGAGAAAGTCAGGGTAACTGAAGTATCGAGACAGCTCAGGAAAGGAAACAGGGATGTCATGGGTACATCAAACAAAGTCCAGAAACTCACTTCTCAAGAAGGACATTGCATTGAACCATACCAGGAAAGCAGAAGTAAGGAAGACCAACGTGGGGATAGATGATCGGAGAGGGTCTGAAAAAGAATGTCCTCCAGAGAGACGCTGCCAAAAACTGCGGGTTGAAGAGTGCCATCATTGCACCCAGTTGAAAGAATAAGAACAAAGCAAAAGTTATACTTTTTCCTTGAGTCTCATGGTATCTCTCTTTAACCATCCATTGATTTTTGTTGATAGAACTTTTGCCTTTTAGTTCTAAACTGGTTCTGTAACATTAACTTACTTTTGAATGCCTTCCACTGATTGTCTGTCATTTTACCTTTTAAGAGATTTGGCCAGTTTACTGTACACAATCTCTGAGTCAATGCATTGATGTCAGCATTATTTAATTTCAAGATCTTTGCAGCTGATTTGTGTTTCTTCATCCTGAACACTAAATTAAACTCAATCTTATTATCCTTGCTATTAGCTAAACGCTCATGCACCATTAAGTTGTTAACTAAATCTGATGTGCCAATAAATCTAATATTAATATAGTTCCTTGTTGATTTTAGGATATAATTCTTCAGAAAAGAGGGTCATACCCGCTCAAGAAATGTACTCTTTTCTGGCATGCTAGTCTGCATTTCTAAATCTATAAGCAAGTTAAAACCCCCATTAAATGGCCCTGACTTAAGTACACGATAGTTTAACCTTGATATAATTCAACATTTCACAGCTGCTATCAAGGACCTATACACAAATCCAAATACAGTCATAAGATAATTATAGAATTGTTGCAGCAGAGAATCAGACCTGTACATCTGTTGTGTCATGCCAGTTCTCTGCAAGAACAATTCAGGTGGTACTGACCCTTTTTTTTTTCCCCTTGTGTTCCTGCAATTCAATCCACAAGCTCTCCATTACTTAGCTTTGTCTCATCATTGTCTTATACTTAATAATTGAAAAGATTTTATTCTTAATCACCAAGTTTACTCTTCCCCTCTCCATTTTCCCCATCTTTTTGGTTTAACCCTGTTGAAATTGATATATTTAGTGCTGAATACTGACCATCCAAGTTGAATTTATGCCGGTAATTCACATTCATTCCTTACATCCAAGGGTTGTATAAAAAATCCTCACTTGGGCTTTGCACTCTTATTGGTTCTTCACAGTTCAAATGTTTCCAATGTCTCTTTTGAATCACTTTACATTATTTTTAAGTTTTCCCTATGCCTAATCAGAATTTCTGATTGTTACTTTCCTCTCTTTTTGTTTGTTTTTGTAGTATTATTTCTGATTTTTGTTGCTGAAACCCTTTCCCCACCAGTGATACTTTTGAAATTCTTATGACCACCTATTTGTTTTGTTGAGATCTTGGCTCCAGATCTGGTCAAATGGAGCCAAACCTAATTGTGAAATTCCTTCCTGTCCCAATTACTGATGCCTGTGTTTCATGTAATGGAACAAGTCTTCCCAATATTATTGTTTTAGCAAGGGTCCACCTTCCTGTTTTGCTCATTCCTCTTCCAGTGTATATGTGGCTTATGTAATGGTACATTAATTATAATCTTTGAGGTCCCATTGTTTAATTTAGCCTTATACTCTTGTATTTATCTCATGTTCTTGGTTCTGAAATGGACCACAACAACTTGATCCTCTCCCTCTCTCTAAAATCCTTTCAAACTAGTTCACAATGTCACTTCATTGGCATCATGTAGGCAACATATCATATGGGACTCATGATTCTGCTTTCCAGGGATTCTAATTATTACATTCTCTACAACTAACAAATTACACATCCCTTTTGCTTTCTCCTCATTAATCCTTTGAATGGCTTGTGTGGTTTTTATTCAGGCTGCCCTGCTGTCTTTTTTTGTCTATACAAAAAGCACAAATGCATTATAATGTTGAATGGGATCAACTTCTGAAGATTCTCCTTCTTGATCTCATTTCGATACCCTCACTCTAAGTAAAATTTGTCACATTATTTCTGATTTGATTCTGCACCCACCTACAGGGTGTAACTGAAGTTTGGAGCAAACTATCCAAATACTGCTCTCCTGCCTTTATTATGTCAGCATATTTCCAGCTCACAATCGAGGTCAATCACTTAGAACCACAGAGATTCGAAATGGGGATATTTACAGTGATGTGTTAGCTCAGAATGGTTTCACTGTCCTCAAACTCCCACTTACCGCAGTTCAGACACATTGCCTGCTCTGATATCTTTATTTGGGTTATTTGTATTTTTATAATATGCATTTGTTGTACAAAGTTTTCTTCTTTCTCCCTACTGACTTGTATTAAGCACTGAAGAAAAACTAAATACTTACTGCCTCAAACTGGCACAAATCCTACAAACATTAGACACAAAAAATGCATCTCTTTCCATTTCTGCATCAAATTCAATATCAGTAATGCAATGCACCCACCTCTATTTATATTCCCCCCCCCACCCCCAACCCCAATCATGTCTGAAAATGCTATACCTTGGAATGTTGAGAGCCAGTCCTACCCTTCCTTCAACCATGTCTCAGTGACTGCAAAAATATCATATTGCCACTTTTTGATCAATGGTTTAAGTTCATTTGCTTTACCAATCAAGCTTTTTGGATCAAAATTAGATACTATTTAGCTTTACGGTATTTCCAAGCTTGTCTCTTTTCAGCCTGCTAGACTGTCCTAATATCCCTTCTATCTATTCTGTGTCCCATCTCCCTGTCAAATTAGCTTAAAACCTCCACAACAGCAGGAAGTGCATCCTCCCAGCAAGTTTATTGGACCCATTCCAGTTCAAGTGCAATCCTTCCAGCTTTAACAGATCTCACCTGCCTAGAATTGATCCAAAATATCTAAAGCCCTCCCTCTTACACCATTCTTTTCATCACACATTCATCAAACCTATCTTCCCATTCTTATTCTCAACAGCACGTGGCATTGGAAACAATCCAGAGATAACAACATTAGTAGTATTCCTCTTTAATCTAATACCTAAATCTTTAAATTCTTGTTGCAGGATCTCATTTTATTTTCTATGGCATTGTACAATGACTGCTGGCCGTTCACCCTTTCCTGTCAAGATGCCCTGAATCTGCTCTGAGATATCCTTAACCCTGGTACGAGAAAGACAACATACAATTCAAGAGTCTCATTTGTGGTCACAGAGCCACTTGTGAGTTCCCTTTACAGTCGAGTCCCCTATCACTAAAGCTCTCCCTGTCGTATTCCTCCCAGCTGTGCAGCAGAGCCAGTCATGGTGCCATGAACTTGGTTGTTGCTGCTTTTACCTGAATATCCTGTATATCTGTTTGAGAGTGGATGGCCACTGGAAACTGTCTGCCCATGCCCATTGGTCTTCCTGGTGGTCATCCAAAGCTTTTCTGTGTAGCCCTTACTTGTGGTGTTACCAGTTCACTAAATGTGCTATTAAAGTTGGTGGGTGCTCTGCAGTTTGAGAGAGGTGAAATGTGGGCTTAATAAGCAAGAATATATTACAGAATTACAGGGCAGCTATTTGGATAATGATACCCAGAACATACAAATATGGAAACAAAAAGCAGAAAATAGGTTCAAGAGGGGAAATAATGGTAAAAAAGGCACAAGTAATGGCTTTAAACTTGAATGCGCATAGAATTTGGAACAAAATAAACAAATGAAACACACAAATGCAGGAAAATGGCTATGATCTTATAACCAATACAAAGACATGGTTACAAGGAGATCAAAGCTGGGAACTAAATACTCATGGGTATGTTACTTTCTGAAAAGGATAGCATATTTGCTACCGAATGGTACAAGCATGATAGCAAAACATTATCTTGAATTGATAAATATAGAATCCATATGGGTGGAGCTAAGTAATATAAAGAAAAGAACAGAGGTAGGAGTAGTCTATATGCCCCTGAGCAGTAGATATACAATGGGACGGGAATAAATCAGGAGATAACGAGGCTGTACATTAATCATGGGTGGCTTTAACATACATGTAAATTTGGATAGTAGGTTTGGCAGAGGAAGCCATCAGGAAGAATTCACAGAGCACATTGAAGATAGTTTCCTAGAACAATATGTTGTTGGTCCAGCCAGGTGTGAGATTATTTTGCCTCTGGTGGTGTTTAAAGAGGCAGATTCAATAAATGATATTATAGTAAAAGAGGCCTTTAGAAACAGTGACCATAACATGGTAGAATTTAACATTCAGATTGAAAGAAAGGAACCAGGGTTGGAAACAACTATGTAAATTTAAATAAGGAATAATTACAAGGAATGAGACTAAAACTATCTGTATTAAATTGTACAAAGTCAAAAATCACACAACACCAGGTTATAGTCTAACAGGTTTAATTGGAAGCACCAGCTTTCTGAGCGCTGCTCTTTCATTAGACAACCACCTGATGAAGGAGCAGCGTTCCAAAAGCTAGAGCTTCCAATCAAATCTTTTGAACTATAGCCTGGTATTGTGTGATTTTTAACTTTGTACACCCCAGTCCAACACCAGCATCTCCAAATCACGTAATGAATTGGAGAAGGAGTTTAGCAGCAAAGATAGTTGAGGAATATTTCAGAAAATAGTTCATTGCTGAGAGCAAATACATATTCCAATGAGTAAGAAGGATTCTAGGAAGGGGATAAGCTAACCATGGTTAAACCAACGAAGTTAAGAATAGCAACAGATTGCAAAATAAAATGTGGCAATGATTGATGGTAAGGCAGAAGATGATCAAAAATGACCATAAAAGTAATGAGGGAGAAAAAAAACTTTTAAGGGTAAACTTGCAAGTAATACTAAGACAGATAGAAGAGCTTCTTTAAATATATAAAAAGAAAGTGAGCAGTGAAAGTTAGTATAGGCTCCTTAGAGAAAGAGACCTGGGAAATAATAATGGGGAACCAGGAAATGGCGAAGCAAGTATTTTGCATCAGATTTCACAATAGAAGACACTAAAAGCATCCCAAAATGATTCAAAATTCAAAAGGAGAAGACAGAGTGGGAATAAATACAATAGCCATTACTGGAGGAAAGGTACTAGGGAAGCTAATGGGCCTAAAGACTAATATGTTCCCTGGACCTGAGCAAATGTATCCTTGGATGTTAAAGGAAGTAGCTACAATGAATGCGATGGAAACAATCTTCCAAGTAGGTTCTGGTGAAGTCCCAAATGTTTTGAAAACTGTCAATGTAACTCCTTTATTTAAAGAAAGAAGTACACAAAAAAAGGTAACTATAAGCCAGTTAATATAACATCCATTATCGGCTAAATGTTACTGTCTATTATAATAGATAGATTGGGAAAGGAGGGGTATAACAAGATCAGGGTGTTCTTCTCGACCAGTAACTGAAAGTAAGCATTCAGGTGCAACAGGCAGTGAAGAAGGCAAGTGGTATATTGGCCTTCATAGCAAGAGGATTCAAGGAGAGGAGCATGGATGTCCTGCTGCAACTGTACAATGCCCTCGTGAGACTGCATCTGGAGTATTGTGTGCAATTTTGGACTCCTTATCAAGGGACAGATATTCTGGCTATTTAGGGGTGCAATGAAGATTTACCAGACTCATTTCTGAGAATGACAGATCTGATGTAAAGGGAGAGACTGGACGAGGTAGGTCCAAATTTATTAGAGTTTAGAAGAACGAGGTTGGGAGGTCTGGGAGTAGTAATCTCATAGATACCTATAAAGTTCCAGCAGGATTAGACAGTGTAGATGCAGGAAGGATGTTGTCAATGACTGAGGAGTTTCCATCCCGGGTTCACAATCTAAATATTAGGGTTAGGCCTTTAAGGACAGAGATAAAGAGGGATTTTTTTCACCCAGAGAGTGATGCACTTGTGAAATTCTCTCCCACAGTAAACTGTTAAGGCCAAATCATTGCAGATTTTCAAAAAAGATGTAGCTATAGTTCTTAAGACAAAGTGTTCAAAACTTTCAAAGGATATGTGGAGAAAGCAGGAGCAGGGTACCAAGTTGAATAGTCAGCCACAATCATATTGAATGGTGAGCAGGTTTGAAGTGCTGAATGACCAACTGCTGCTCCTACATTCTATGTCTCTATGTTTCTATAAAAGATATAACAGCAGAAGAATATTTAATGCATAATAAGCTGAGTCAGCACGGCTTCATGAAGGGGAAATCATGCCTAACAAACTTCGGAGAATTCTTTGAGGAAGTAACAGCAGAATGGATAAAGGAAAGCAGTGAATGGTGTATGTTTGGATTTTCAGAAGGCATTTCATAAAGTGCCACACATTAGGCAACTTCTAAAGACCCTGTGGTATTGGAGGTTGTATGTTAGCATGAATGATTGCCAATATAATAAAAGACAGAGCTGGCAGAAACGGGGCATTTTCAGGAAGCCACCCTGTAACTAGTGGAGTGCCACAATTAGCTGGGCCACAATTATTTACAATATAAATTAATGATTGGGGTGAGTAGCATGAATGTACTATAGCCAAGTTTGTGGCTGACACAAAAATAGGTGAGAAGGCAAGTGGTGAGGATGACAAGTATTGTTAGCAGAGGGCTGTAGATAAGTGTACTGAGTGGGCAAAAAAATTGATAGACAGAATATGATGTGTGGAAATGTAAAATTATGTATTTTGGCGGGGAGAATAGAGAGGCTGATTATTATTTAAATTGAGAAGGACTGCAAAAAAAACTTCATAATAGCAGCATGAGAGTCCACAACCACGAATCATAAATAAATCTTGCATCCAATTTCAGCAGGTAAGGCAAGTGGAATTTTGGTCTGTTTTTCAAAGGGAATTGAGTATAAAATTAGGGACTTTTGCTAAAACTTGTGAATCTGTGGAATTCTTTACCGCAGAGGACTGCTGAAGTTGGGTCATTAAGTACATTCAACACTGAGATTAATCTTTTAATCAGGAACAGAATCGAGAGTTATGGAAAAAAGGCAGGAAAATGAAGTTGAGGATTATCAGGTCGACCATGATCAACCTTGAATGGCAGGGCAGACTCGACTGCCTGAATGACCTTCTTCTGCTCCTAGGTTGTTTTGTAACTTTTCTCAACAGGTTGATTAAAAGGTTATTTAAAAGTCTCATATAAACGTATTGAATCAACAAAAGATCGTAGGTAAAATGAAGAGGGAAGTTTGATTAACACAGTTAGAATATGCGAATAGAATGACAGTTACCATACAAGGGAATCTAAGAGTCATTGACAGCTTATAGTAAGTTAAGTGATGTCTATTAAGGATACTGAGGGTGATGTAGCTATTTTGATCAGCATGTTCAGCTGTACTTCCAGGGCAAATGGGACTTGAACTCAAACCTTCTGGCCTAGAGGAAGGGACATCACTACTGCGTCACAAGACCAACATGATAATGTGAGTAATGCATGTTTAGAGGCAAAAGCAAGGCTATAATACTAAATGAATGCTTTGTGTTTATTAAGGTACATGATTCTGATAAAATATTTGCAGAAGTAGAAATTGTGCAGGTCATGGATAGAATGAAAATTATGAAGCAGGATGTACTAAAAAGACTGACTATTCTTGGGCTGGATATGTTGCTTCACCTGAATGACTTATAGCTTGGGCATTTTAGGGAAAGAGGTGCTGGGGGATTAAAAAAGAAAAACGTTAACACAAAAACTCCAGTCTCTGGACTTTAAATCTAATTCTGACCTTCTCTCCACAGAAGAGAAGACTTGAGTTTCTCAAGCACTTTCTGCTTTTGTTTGAGATTCCCAGCATCGGCAGGTCTTTGTTTTATTTTATGGGTATAAAATAAGAGCTTGTTATAATCTTCCAATCTTCCCGAGAATCTTGTTCTCTACACACATGTTTTGGCACAATCTGGAAAACTGCTGAGTTGGAAATATAACATCCTTATTAAACACAGGATGTAAGCAGAATGTTAGAGCTTAGGGACAGGGCAGGTCTATTGCTAAATTAAAAGCTCTTAAAAAAACAAATTCATCGTAAAGAATATGGTGAAGGGCCATCACTGACAGGAGTTACAAACTGAACATGACTGGAAGATAAATATTCCAGTTATATGGTCTTTATGAAAAAGATATGAAAATTGAAAATAGAGGATTAGCAATATTGATAAGAGACACTGTTAAAGCATTAGGAATGTGCGCTCTGAATATCAAGCTTATAAGTCCTGTTTTAGAAAATACCTGTTAGTTTTAGAAATTAATGTTCTGCTTATAGAGAATGATATTTGGTTAGAAAAAACTGGTAAAAGCAATTGTGCAGTAAATGCAATGAAAACAAATTTGAAGTCTATTACACTTAATCATTTAAAGCTATGTTTATATCAGAAACTAAGTTTGAAATGCAAGATTATAAAGCAGCAGGTGGGATAACTTAGCTAAAGAACTAGGAAACATGATATCAAAAGTTCTTGCAGTAAGGACAGTCTGGAGAAATGTCATTGTATTCGAGCTAAATTAGTTTAAAAGTATTCAATAAATCTTGAAGGATTTGTAAAATCTATTTATTATTTCATCAAAAAAGAAGATATTTTAAATGATAGATACTTAAACTTTGTTTCAGAGTTCCTTCAACTTCTATGTTGTCATGATGCTGCGTGAAATTTAGGTTCTCTGGTTTCAGTTTGTTCAAAGTCTGGTGAGTGAGTTAATTATAGCCAGCACCTAGTGTGCAGTTTGTAACACATTGATAGAAAATAGCAGTTTAAATGACTGTGTTAGGCCTGAATTGTAAACAAAGAAAAAAATAACTTTATTTATTCCTTTATTTATTCCTTTATTCCTAGTTCTTTAGCTAAGTTATCCCACCTTTTGCTTTATAATCTTACTTTTCAAACTGTTAGTTTCTGATATAAACATTGCTTCAAATGGTTAAGTGTAATAGACTTCAAATTTGTTTTCATTGCATTTACTGCACAATTGCATTTACCAGTTTTTTTTCTAACCAAATATCATTCTCTATAAGCAGAACATTAATTTCTAAAACTAACAGGCATTTTCTAAAACAGGACCTATAAGCTTGATATTCAGAGCGCATCAATCTCGAAGGAGGGTGCCTGTAAACAGGAAGGTGGCTTGAAGTGTGTATACTTCAATGCGAGAAGTATACAAAATAAGGTAGGTGAACTTGCAGCGTGGGTTGGTACCTGGGATTTCGATGTTGTGGCTACTATGGAGACATGCATAGAACAGGGACAGGATTGGTTGTTGCAGGTTCCAGGGTTTAAATGTTTTAGTAGGGTCAGAGGTGGGGGTAAAAGAGGGGAGGTGTGGCATTGCTTGTCAAGGGTAGTATTACAGCGGTGGAAAGGACGATGGATGAAGACTCGCCATCTGAGGTAGTTTGGGCTGAGCTTAGAAATAGGAAAAGTGAGGTCACCCTGTTAGGAGTTTTCTACAGGCCTCCTAATAGTCCTAGAGATGTAGAAGAAAGGATTGCGAGGATGATTCAGGAGAAGAGTGAAAGTAATAGGGTGGTTGTTATGGGGGACTTTAACTTTCCAGATATTGACTGGGAAAGCTATAGCTCGAGTACGTTAGATGGGTCAGTGTTTGTCCAATGTGTGCAGGAGGGTTTCCTGACACAATATGTAGACAGACCAACAAGAGGTGAGGCCATACTGGATTTGGTTCTGGGTAAGGAACCAGGCCAGGTGTTAGAATTGGAGGTAGGTGAGCACTTTGGGGACAGTGACCACAATTCAGTGACTTTTACTCTAGTGATGGAGAGGGATAAGTGTGCACTGCAGGGCAAGAGTTATAGCTGGGGACAGGGAAATTATGATTCGGTGAGGCATGACTTAGGATGCGTGGCTTGAACAAGTAGGCTTCAAGGGAAGGGCACAATTGATATGTGGAGCTTGTTCAAGGAGCTACTATTGAGTGTCCTTGATAAGTATGTACCTGTCAGGCAGGGAGGAAAGGGTCATGTGAGGAAGCTGTGGTTTAATAAGGAATTGGAATCCCTTGTTAAAGGGAAGAGGGAGGCCTATGTAAAGATGAGGCGTGAAGGTTCAATTGGGGTGATTGAGAGTTATAAGGTAGCCAGGAAGGATCTAAAGAGAGAGCTAAGAGCAGCAAGGAGGGGACATGAAAAGTCCTTGGTTGGTAGGATTAGGGAAAACCCAAAGGCTTTCTATAGGTATGTCAGGAATAAAAGAATGACTAGGGTAGGAATAGATCCAGTTAAGGATAGTAGTGGGAAGTTGCGTGTGGAGGCTGAAGAGATTGGGGAGACACTGAATGAATACTTTTCGTCAGTATTCACTCAGGAACAGGACATTGTTGCCGATGTGAATATTGAGTCACAATTAATTAGAATGGTTGGCTTTGAGGTATGTAGGGAAGAGGTGTTGGAAATTCTGGAAAGGGTGAAAATAGATAAGTCCCCTAGGCCTGATGGCATTTATCCTAGGATTCTCTGGGAAGCAAGGGAGGAGATTGCAGAGCCATTGGCCTTGATTTTTATGTCCTTGTTGTCTGCAGGAATAGTGCCAGAAGACTGGAGGATAGAAAATGTGATTCCCTTGTTCAAGAAGGGGAGTAGGGATAACCCTAGTAACGGTGAGTCTCACTTCTGTTGTGGGCAAAGTCTTAGAGAGAATTGCAAGGGATAGGATTTATGAACATGTGGATAGGAATAATGTGATCAAGGATAGTCAGCATGGTTTTGTGAAGGGCAGGTTGTGCCTCATAAACCTTTTATTGAATTCTTTGAGAAGGTGACTAAGGAGGTAGACAAGGGTAAAGCAGTAGATGTGGTGTATATGGATTTTAGTAAGGCATTTGATCAGGTTCCCCATGGTAGGCTACTGCAAAAAATACAGAGGTATAGCATTGAGGGTGCGTTAGAGGTTTGGATTGGGAATTGGCTGGCTGGAAGAAGACAGAGGGTAGTAGTTGATGGTAAAGGTTCATCTTGGAGTGCAATTACTAGCAGTGTTCCACAAGGATCTGTTTTGGGACCATTGCTGTTTGTCATTTTTATAAATGACCTGGAGGAGGGGCTAGAAGGTTGGATGAGCAAGTTTGCGGATGATATGAAAGTCGGGAGTTGTTGACAGTGAGGAAGGATGTGGCAGGTCATAGCGGGATATAGATAAGCTGCAGAGCTGGGCAGAAAGGTGGCAAATGGAGTTCAATGTAGGTAAGTGTGAAGTGATTCACTTTGGTAAGAGTAACAAGAAGATGGGGTACTGGGCTAATGGTCAGATACTTGGTAGTATGGATGAGCAGAGGGATCTTGGTGTCCATGTACACAGATCTCTGAAAGTTGCCACCCAGCTAAATAGTGCTGTGAAGAAGGCATATGGTGTACTGGCTTTTATTGATGGAGGAATTGAGTTCCGGAATCCTGAGGTCAGGTTGCAGTTGTATAAGACTCTGGTGCAGCCGCATCTGGAGTATTGTGTGCAGTTTTGGTCGCCATACTATAGGAAGGATATGGAGGCACTGAAATGGGTGCAGAGGAATTTTGCCAGGATGTTGCCTGGTACGGTAGGAAGATCGTATGAGGAAAGGCTGAGGCACTTGGGGCTGTTTTCATTGGAAAAAAGAAGGTTTAGGGGTGACTTGATAGAGGTGTACAAGATGATTAGGGGTTTAGATAGGGTTGACAATGAGAACCTTTTTCCACGTATGGAGTCAGCTATTACGAGGGGGCATAGCTTTAAATTAAGGGGAGGTAGGTATAGGACAGATGTTAGGGGTTGATTCTTTACTCAGCGAGTCGTGAGTTCATGGAATGCCCTGCCAGTAGCAGTGGTGGGCTCTCCCTCTTTATGGGCATTTAAACGGGCATTAGATAGGCATATGGAGGATAGTGGGCTAGTGTAGATTAGGTGTGCTTGGGTCAGTGCAACATCAAGGGACAAAGGGCCTGTACTGTGCTGTATTTTTCTATGTTTCTATGTTCTATGTTCTATTTGCACCCTGGAGTGTGTATAGGGCTTCATTCCAGTTTAAGTATCATAAGAACGAAGGAGCTAGAAGACTGTCTTGTTTGAACCTAGCAAAAAAATCTATAGTGGTCCTCGGAGTATGGTGCCAAAAGAAAACATCCAGCAAATTAGCTTGGAAAAACAGGGTCTGAGGCATTCACAGTCAAGAGGTAGTAATTGAAAATTTTACCTCATGAAGATAACTAATACTTTGGGTTCAAATCCCACCGTATCAGCTGCTGATATCAATTAATCAATGAATCTGAAAATGAACCATTGACTGAAACTATTGTTGAATGTTGCAATACCCCATTGTGTTTACTAATGTGTTTAAGGAAAAGGATCTGCCATCATTATCTAGTGTGATTTATATGTGTCTCTGGATTTACAACAATAATGGTTGACTTTACATCAGCCTCTGAAGTGAACTAGTAGGCCACTCAGTTCAAAGGTAATTTCGAGACGGGCATTAAAGATGGTTTAGGGTGTAGGTTTGCTCGCTGAGCTGTAGGTTTGATATCCAGACGTTTCATTACCTGGCTAGGTAACATCATCAGTGGCGTGTGAAGTGAAGTGAAGCTGTTGTCTCCTGCTTTCTATTTATAAGTTTGTCCTGGGGTTTGTGGTGATATCATTTCCTGTTCGTTTTCTGAAGGGTTGATAGATGGTATCTAGATCTATGTGTTTGTTTATGGCGTTGTGGTTGGAGTGCCAGGCCTCTAGGAATTCTCTGGCATGTCTTTGCTTAGACTGTTCCAGGATCGATGTGTTGCCCCAGTTGAAATGATGGTTTTCTTTCTTCCGTGTGCAGGGCTACGAGGTAGAGAGGGTCGTGTCTTTTTGTGGCTAGCTGGTGTTTGGGTATCCTGGTGGCTAACTTTCTTCCTGTTTGTCCTATGTAGTGTTTGTGGCAGTCCTTGCATGAAATTTTGTAGACGATGTTGGTTCTATCCATGGGTTGTACTGGGTGTTTTAAGTTTGTTATTTTTTGTTTGAGAGCGTTGGTGGGTTTGTGTGCTACTAGGATTCCGAGGGGTGTTAGTAGTCTGGCTGTCATTTCTGAAACTTCTTTGATGTATGGTAAGGTGGTTAGGGTTTCTGGCTGTGTTTGGTCTGCTTGTCGTGGTTTGTTCTTGAGGAATCTGTGGACGTGTATTTTTTGAGTATCCATTCAGCTTGAATAC
This sequence comes from Hemiscyllium ocellatum, assembly GCF_020745735.1. Taxonomy (NCBI): domain Eukaryota; kingdom Metazoa; phylum Chordata; class Chondrichthyes; order Orectolobiformes; family Hemiscylliidae; genus Hemiscyllium; species Hemiscyllium ocellatum. Next base: position 61,417,976 of record NC_083410.1, on the reverse strand, counting down.
CTTGTATAGGGGTACTCCTCTGTTTTCTGAAGTTCGTCTGTGCTGCAGTGTGAGGTGGCTCATTGGAATAGTGTTCTAATACAGCCTTGTTTGTGTGTGTTGGGATGGTTGCTGGTGTAGTTAAGTATTTGGTGAGTATTTGCCGGTTTTCTGTATACACAGGTTTGTAGTTCTCCGTTGTCCATTCTTTCGACTATGACATCTAGGAATGCGAGTTTGTTGTCCATTTCTTCCTCTTTGGTGAACTTTATGCCTGTGAGGGTGTTGTTAATGATGGTAAATGTCTCTTCTATCTTGTTTCGTTTTGTGATGACAAAGGTGTCATCTACGTAGTGGACCCAGATTTTTGGTTTGATGGTTGGTAGAGCTGTTTGTTCTAGTCTTTGCATTATCGCTTCTGCTGAAGATGGTCTTGTGAGCAACAGCATCAGGGTTGGGTCCCAAGAAAAGAATAGAAGAACGTTGATCAATGAGGAAAATATTACATGGTATAAAGCTGGAAAGGTTTATAAAAAGACAAAGGACAGTGGAACAGCTTCTTGCATTTTGCAAAATGTATAAATAACTGCTAAAGGATATAAGGAAAATGGTGATAACTACAAAAAGAACTTATACAAAAAAGCTTGCAAGAAATGTTGATAATAACCCTAAAGGGTTTTACAAATATCTTAAGAGTGTTTAACAATATTCTGAGCTACTAAATAACTCATGCAGGTATTACTATAATTGGAAAACAGGAAATGATAGGCACGCTAAATAGCGACTTTAAATAAGTCATCATAGTAGAATGCAGATAGAAACCAGACCTACAAGGGGAGGTAAAAATAAATAAAATGAAGTGAGTAGTTAAGTTTTAATATAAAGAAATGAAAATGCTGGAGAATCTGTTGAGATCAAGGTTGACCAGTCTCGAGGATCTGATAGTTTCCATCCCAAATTATTAAAAGGAGTACGTGAGACCATTGTTCATTTGTCCAAAACTCTTTGATGCAAAAATTGCCCCTTGGATTGGTAAATTACCAATTTCACTCATGATTGAAGAAGGTTAGGAAGGATAAATTAGGAAACCAAGGCTTATTATTTAACATCAGTTATGGGCAAGTTACTCAAAACCTTTGTCTTTTATCTTGAGTACTGATGAACAGTTTGGTATTTTTATCTTGTTCAGGCCTCTAGAGCAGGTCAGATTTGAACCTGATCCTGCTGGGCAGGCTATTAGAATCTGTTATTAAAGAGAATGGACTGAGGATTTGAACAAATATGAGCTGATCAGACAGAGCCAGCATGAATTTGTAAATGGCAAGTCATGTTTAATAAAATTAGCTGTTTTTTTAAGGCTGTAACTAAAGTAGGCAAGGGGTAATCAATAATTCACATTTCACTGTAAACCAATGGGACTTAACAAAGTTCTGCAGAGGACACTGAAGGAAAATAAGAAAGAGAATTAGAGATTGCCTATCAGCTTGGATAGGGAAATGTTTGAGATAGCGGGCAGAATTTTACAGGCCCCAGGTTGGTAGAAGGAGAGAATGATTGAAATATTGGGGAGCTGCATTGTGACTGCTTTCGAATGTAATCCTCCTGTCAGGCACTTGCAGAGCAACAGAACTAGATGAGGAATGGCTGCCCACTCCAGGGATATTGCAAGGGTAACTTATTTACATTCTTAAAGGTCTATTATGGTGGTTGTTTTGAGCCACTGGTGTCTTGTCAATAATGGGTTGCAGCCTATTGGGAGGCCTCCAGATTATTGGAAGTGGTCTCCCTATGACAAACAGGCGCAAATAGGGGGTCACATGCAGGGAAGGTGGTTTCCATGGACCTAACAATTTAACTGGAAGGATTTCCCTCTGATGCTCAGACCCCTGATTTTTTTTTTCAATATTTTAATTCACTTAACTTTTAGAGGCTAAATGTGTCCTAGTGGTGCGACTGAGATTTCAGAGTTGATAGCTCACAGAGTGGACAATGGGCCCACAGATGGCTGATTAAGAGGCTGCTTCTGACAAAACTGCTGAACTGGCACTGTTGGCAAGTGCAGGTTCCTTCTTTTATTCAACATTGAAGTCATGAAGCTCAAGGTAGAATTCAGCTTCCAGAACAGGGAGAAAGACCTTGTACTCTGATTAGAACAGACAGTGCCTTAGAGAGCTATGGTATGAAATAGAGAAGAGTAGCCATGCAAAGTCAAAGTGCAGAACCCAACCAACACAAGTTGGCTCATCATATATCAATTTTTCACAAACAGATTCTGATATTCCTGCAATGAACCAGATACCGTCTAATATGTACCAGACTAGTGAGTTTTAAGAAAATTTGTAGCTGAGGTTGTGATTCTGGATGTAGGTTTGCTAACTGAGTTGGGAGGTTCATTTCCAGACAATTTGTAACCCAGTAGGTAACATCTTCAGTGGGCCTCAGGCGAAGCAGTGTACGTGATTCCTGCTTTCTATTTATATGTTTGGGTTTCTTTGTCATGTCCTATGGTGATGTCAATTTCCTGTGATGAAGTCATTTCAGGTTCTTTTTCTCAGAGGGTGATAGATGGGGTCTAACTCGATGTATTTGTTGAACGACTTCTGGTTGGAATGTCATGCTTCTAGGAATTCTCATGTGTGTCTCTGTTTGGCTTGTCCTAATTTGGATATGTGTCCTAGTCAAAGTGGTGTCCTTCCTTATCTGTATGTAAGGATAGTAGTGATAGGGTCATATCGTTTTGTGGCTAGTTGGTGTTCATGTATCCTCGTGGCTAGTTTTCTGCCTGTTTGTCCAATGTAGAGTTCTTGTATGGCATTTTGCAAGTGACATTAGTTTTGCTTGTTGTCTGAATAGGGTCTTTTATTTTCAAAAAGAATGGGTACCCAATGAACACAGTCCACCGATTTCTCAGCAACAAACCCAAACAAGCAGACAAAACACGTCCAGAAAGCCTAACCACTTCCCTACTCTCCCCTACATCAAAGACATCTCGAAAATGACTGCCTGTCTATTCAGACCCCTTGGCATCATGGTAGCCCACAAACTCACTAACACACTAAAACAGCAGCTAATGAACTTGAAAGACCCTATACAGACAACAACCAAAACTATTGTCATTTACAAAATACTGTACAAGAACTGTAACAAACACTACATTGGACAAACAGGCAGAAAACTACATGAACACCAACTAGCCACAAAATGACATGACCTTTACATACAGATAAGAAAGGACACCACTTCGACTGGGACACATATCCATCTCAGGACAAGCCAAACAGAGACACGCATGAGAATTTCTAGAAGCATGGCATTTCAATTGGAACTCTATTAACAAATACATCGAGTTAGACCCCATCTACCACCCCCTAAGAAAAAGAACACTACCTCAGGAAATGACATCATCAACTCAAAGAAACCCAAACATATAAACAGAAAGCAGGAATCATGTACTCTGCTTCACCTGAGGCCCACTGAAGATGTTACCTAATAGGTCACAGAATGTCTGAAAATGAACCTCCCAGCTCACTAATCAAACCTACATCCACGTACCAGATTATTCAGGTTCTCCAATTTGTCCTTTTAAAAACTGCCCAACTCCACAGCCAATTAACAAACTCCTAAAGGACTTTATTAGTTCTTCAGTGGAGGCTAAAGGACTTTCTGTTCCCTTCCAACCATGAATTTCAAACTGGCACAGAAGCTTTGGGATCCTGAAACAGTCCTCAGAACTATGTTCCAATTTCTGGTTATGCAGCCTACAAGTTTATAAAATGTTTGAAAGCTGGTTTCATGAGATACCTTAAAGTAGAACTTGCAATGCAAAATACAGTGTTTGCCATCATTTGTTTACTTCTACAACAATGAGTTTTAAGGGAGTTAAAGTTGAAAAATAGATTGAGATTTATCAAATTTGAGAGAGGTCTGAAGCTTTTCATTCTCCCTTTGTCTCCAGGCTCTTGCATGAAAGAATGTTCAGAGTGGCTCTCTTAAAATGGGTCAAGGACTTTAGAGGGTGAATTTTAAACAGAGCTAGATAATAGGAGGGAGGTGGACAAAATGCACTTGCTGCTTAACATTTAACCTCATTTAGAAGTTGCTGTCTTGATGGAGCTTACCAGAATTGGAAAAGTAGAAAATCATACAGCTGTCATGTTGAGTCAGCAAACAATTGGAACCTCAGAGGCTCAAGATGGGATGATCTCATATCAATCTTGAGTAGGCTGGTAGTGAACTGGAATGTTTCTATAGGGGTTGAAGAAGTACCCCTTTTCCTCCTGGCTCCGTCAACAAGAATTTAATTGGGTAATTTCTAGATTCCCTTTAACCATCACTTGTTAGGCTGCTCCATACCTACTACTAGAAATAGTAGTGTGTGTCTCACAAAATCATTTTAATTGTATCTCAATATTGCTGTGGATGTTCTGTAAATGTTATTGGACTTTGATTTGCATATTATATGGTCTCTAGACAGAAAAAGGATGGCACTCCAACTGCACATTGCAGGGATTTAAACAAGGTGGTGATTGTGGGAAGCCCGAGAAAAATATGAAAGGAAGTGGAGGCCTCAAAGTTACTCTTCTGGAAGGATGGAAGTTTTGGAAAAGTGATCATCTAATCTGTATTTATTTCCTTCTCTCATTGTAGAAGAGCTGTACAATGATCTTGCAATGGAATGAAATGGATATGATTTGCCCTATACTTTAGATGCTAAAGAGACTTTAAATGACCTATGGTGGTATTTGTAAGAAGAACAGGTGGTTGGGTACATGCTTAGTGAAAGATTCCTGCTTGATAAAGGGGTTGAAGGTTGTTCGAGGAACAACTGGCCACAGGATCATTAAGTGATTGTTTGGCAGGGCTAAGGAAAAGAATTATGGGCTTGTTGCTTCCCATATTTCTAGGATCCTTATGTAACCCTCATCAACATCACCCATCCCCCCCCACAACTTAACTCTTTCACTCAATCATGCATGTTACTATTTCCCCATTTCCAGATTCATCAAAGTTCTTTGAGCTCTTTGTGATACATGTATTTCAAATGTTTACAATTTTTATTCACTGTCTGTCCATTGTTGACAGCCATAGGCATAAGAGGATCTAACTATTTTGTATAGATTTACCAAATTGTCTTGATTTTAATACTTTTATGCTTCAGTTTATAAAATCCATTTGAAACTTAGATTTCAGTATAATCCACTTCACAACTGCAACTCTGTCAGACAATTGAATGTAAGTTGGTCATTCATTCTATGCAACCTGGAATACCTGGACAGCAACATTCACAAGCACTGAAACTAAAAATCCCATGTACAAATGAAAAGATCATGAACTAACATTGAAATATTCTCAGTCCAAGGTGAAGTTCATGAAACTCTCTGTTATGCAGTGTACCAAACAGCAAGACACAGAAAAACAATTACTGAAAAATAAGCTGGTTGTGCCGTCTTTGGCACATACAGGAATGTTCACAGGACTCAGTCAAGGTCATGCAGCTTTCAAATATCATCAACAAATTTAGCCCTTCAGCTTATCCTGTACAGTCCATCCCTGATGATATCTGACAGTGCACGTCACAATTGCAGATGCAAATGAGCGACAGCTGCTTGAGAACGTATAATCTACACTAAAAGATTAAAACTACAATTAAAAAAAGTCAAAACACCAGCAGTTTTAAAAGAACAGACAAAGGAAGCACATGGTGAGGACAGTGCAGGGGAGAGAGAGAGAGAGAACCTGCACAGTTACTGCCTTTGCTGTTTTGAATTCAGCATCGCTGGACATTGGAGTGCATCTGGGAAAATTAACAAACAGTGAAATTCACAATTAATCTTGGAGGAACCTGTTTGGGCCAAGTTCAGAGCACAGAATCAGATAAGTTAATTGTTGTTTTAAGTGTGTCCAATAGAAAGGCTACAGTAGTGAGTAGAGTGGGTTCTTTCTTGATTATATGTTTTTGTCTCTTGATTAAACTTAAAATATAAGCCATAATTATTAATTTAACCTGGGGCAGTGATTGGTAGAGGAATACGATGGTGTTATTTTCTGGGTCTGTAGATTGTGAAGGAGCAAAAATGGCCTTTAGTACAGTGATATATATTTCTTGTCAGATGTGGGAGTTCAAAGAGAGTTTAAGGGTTACTGCCAATTATGTTTGCCATAAATGCTGTTGGACGCAAATTTTATCAGATCGAATGGATTGGTTAGAGAGACAGATAGAAGCAATGAGGAATTTGCAACAGCAACAGTATGTGATGGATGGCAGTTATAGGAAGGGGGGAATGTCTAAGATACAGTCACATAGATGGGTTAACTCCAGGAAAAGTAAGAGAGGTAGGCAGCTAGCGCAGGAGTCTTTTGTGGATATATCCATTTCAAACAGGTATGCTGTTTAGGAAAATGTAGAGGGGGGGGTGATGGATTCTCAGGGGAATGTAGCACGAACAGCCAAGTTTCTGGTATTGAGACTGGCTCTAATGCAACGAGGGGTACGTCGACTTCCAAGAGATCAATTGTGTTAGGGATTTTGTAGTCTGAGGTACAGACTGATGCTTCTATGGCCAGCAGCGAAAAATCAGAATGGTGTGTTGCTTCCCTGGTGCCAGGATCAAGGATGTCTCAGAGAGGGTGCAGAAAGTTCTCACGGGCCAGCAAGAGGTCATTGTCCACATTGGAACCAACGACATTGGAAGGGAAAAGGAAAAAGATGAGATTCTGAAGGGAGATTAAAGGGAGTTAGCAGAAATTTAAAAAGGAAGTCCTCGAGAGTAGTAATATCTGGATTCCTCCCAGCGCTATGAGGTAGTGAGGGCAGGAATAGGAGGATAGAGCAGATGAATGCATGGCTGAGGAGCTGGTGTATGGGAGAAAGATTCACATTTTTGGATCATTGGAATCTCTTTTGGGGTAGAAGTGACCTATACAAGAAGGAAGGATTGTACCTAAATTGGAAGGGGACTAATATACTGGCAGGGAAATTTGCTCGAGCTGCTTGGCAGGATTTAAACTAGTAAGATGGGGGTGGGACCCAGGGAGATAGTGAGGAAAGAGATCAATCTGAGACTGGTATAGTTGAGAACAGAAGCGAGTCAAACAGTCAGGGTAGGCAAGGACAAGGTAGGACTAATAAATTAAACTACATTTATTTCAATGCAAGGGGCCCAACAAGAAAGGCAGTTGAATTCAGGGCATGGTTAGGAACATGGGACTGGGATATCATAGCAATTACAGAAACATGGCTCAGGAATGGGCAGGACTGGCAGCTTAATGTTCCAGGATACAAATGCTCCAGGAAGGATAGAAAGGGAGGCAAGAGAGGAGGAGGAGTGGCATGTTTGATAAGGGATAGCATTACAGTTGTGCTGAGGGGGGATATTCCTGGAAATACATACAGGGAAGTTATTTGGGTGGAATTGAGAAATAAGAAAGGGATGATAACCTTATTGGGATTGTATTATAGACCCTCTAATAGTCAGAGGGAAATTGAGAAACAAACCTGTAAGGAGATCTCAGCTATCTGTAAGAATAATAGGGTGGTTATGGTAGAGGATTTTAACTTTCCAAACATAGACTGGGACTACCATGGTGTTAAAGGTTTAGATGGAGAGGAATTTGTTCAGTGCGTACAAGCCAATTTTCTGATTCAGTATGTGGATGTACCTACTAGAGAAGGTGCAAAACTTGACGTACTCTTGGGAAATAAGGCAGGGCAGGTGACTGAGGTGTCAGTGGGGGAGCACTTTGGGGCCAGCAATCATGATTCTATTAGATTAAAAATAGTGATGGAAAAGGATAGACCAGATCTAAAAGTTGAAGTTCTAAATTGGAGAAAGGCCAATTTTGATGGTATTAGGCAAAAACTTTCGAAAGCTGATGGGGGCAGATGTTCACAGGTAAAGGGACGGCTGGAAAATGGGAAGCCTTCAGAAATGAGATAACGAGAATCCAGGAAAAGTGTATTCCTGTCAGTGTGAAAGGAAAGGCTGGTAGGTAGAGGGAATGCTGGATGACTAAAGAAATTGAGGGTTTGGTTAAGAAAAAGAAGGAAGCATATGTCAGGTATAGACAGGATAGATCGAGTGAATCCTTAAAAGAGTATAAAGGAAGTAGCAGTATACTTAAGAGGGAAATCAGGAGGGCAAAAAGGGGATATGAGATAGCTTTGGCAAGTAGAATTAAGGAGAATCCAAAAGGTTTTTACAAATATATTAAGGACAAAAGGGTAAATAGGGAGAGAATAGGGCCCGTCAAAAATCAGCAAGGCAGCCTTTGTGTGGAGCTGCAGAAAATGGGGGAGATACTAAATGAGTATTTTGCATCAATATTTACTGTGGAAAAGGATATGGAAGATATAGACTGTAGGGAAACAGATGGTGACATCTTGCAAAATGTCCAGATTACAGAGGAGGAAGTGCTAGAATGTCTTGAAATACATAAAAGTGGATAAATCCCCAGGTCCTGGTCATGTGTACCTAAGAACTCTGTGGGAAGCTAGAGATGTGATTGCTGGGCCTCTTGCTGAGATATTTGTATCATCGATAGTCACAGGTGAGGTGCTGGAAGACTGGAAGTTGGCAAACATGGTGCCACTGTTTAAGAAGAGTGGTAAGGACAAGCCAGGGAACTATAGACCAGTGAGCCTGACCTCAGTGGTGGGCAAGTTGTTGGAGGGAATCCTGAGGGACAGGATGTACGTGTATTTGGAAAGGCAATGACTGATTAGGGATAGTCAACATGATTTTGTGCATGAGAAATCATGTCTCACAAACTTGATTGAGTTTTTTTGAAGAAGTAACAAAACAGATTGATGAGGGCAGAGTGGTAGATGTGACCTAAATGGACTTCAGTAAGGTGTTCAACAAGGTTCCCCATGGGAGACTTATTAGGAAAGTTAGATCTGTTGGAATACAGGGAGAACTAGCCATTTGGATACAGAATTGGCTCAAAGGTAGAAGACAGAGGGTGGTTGTGGAGGGTTGTTTTTCAGACTGGAGGCCTGTGACTAGTGGGTTGCCACAAGGATTGGTGTTGGGTCCTCTACTTTTTGTCATTTGTATAAATGATTTGGATACGAGCATCCAAATCGAGGATACCGTGGGCGGCACGGTGGCACAGTGGTTAGCACTGCTGCCTCACAGCGCCTGTAGACCCGGGTTCAATTCCCGACTCAGGCGACTGACTGTGTGGAGTTTGCACGTTCTCCCCGTGTCTGCGTGGGTTTCCTCCGGGTGCTCCGGTTTCCTCCCACAGTCCAAAGATGTGCGGGTCAGGTGAATTGGCCAAGCTAAATTGCCCGTAGTGTTAGGTAAGGGGTAAATGTAGGGGTAAGGGTGGGTTGCGCTTCGGCGGGTCGGTGTGGACTTGTTGGGCCGAAGGGCCTGTTTCCACACTGTAAGTCTAATCTAAAAAAATAAGAGGTACGGTTAGTAAGTTTGCAGATGACACCAAAATTGGAGGTGTAGTGGACAGAGTAGAGGGTTACCTCAGATTACAACAGGATCTTGACCAGATGGGCCAATGGGCTGAGAAGTGGCAGATGGAGTTTAATTCAGATAAATGCAAAGTGCTGCATTTTGGGAAAGCAAGTCTTAGCAGGACTTATACATTTAATGGTAAGGTCCTAGGGAGTGTTGCTGAACAAAGAGACCTTGGAGTGTATGTTCATAGCTCCTTGAAAGTAGAGTCACAGGTAGATGGGATAGTGAAGAAGGCATTTGGTATGTTTTCTTTTATTGGTCAGAGTACTGAGTACAGGAGTTGGGAGGTCATGTTGCAGCTGTACAGGGCATTGGTTAGGCCATTGTTGGAATATTATGTGCAATTCTGGTCTCCTTCCTATTGGAAAGATGTTGTGAAAATTGAAAGGGTTCAGAAAAGATTTACAAGGATGTTGCCAGGGTTGGAGGATTTGAGCTATAGGGACAGGCTGAACAGGCTGGGGCTGTTTTCCCTGGAGTGTCGGAGACTGAGGGGTGACCTTATAGAGGTTTAAAAATTATGAGGGGCACGGATAGGCAAGGTCTTTTCCCTGGGGTCAGGGAGTCTAGAAGTAGAGGGCATAGGTTTAGGGTGAGAGGGGAAAGATATAAAAGAGACATAAGGGGCAGCCTTTTCACACAGAGGGTGGTAGTGTATGGAATGAGCTGCCAGAGGAAGTGGTGGAGGCTGGTATAATTGCAACATTTAAGAGGCATTTGGATGGGTATATGAATAGGAAGGGTTTGGAGGGATATGGGCCGGGTGCTAGCAGGTGGGACTAGATTGGGTTGGGATATCTGGTTGGCATGGACGGGTTGGACTGAAGGGTCTGTTCCCATGCTGTGCATCTCTATGATTCTATGACTCTAAAATTAACTATCATCAACACAGATAATATAACAATACAGTGTATGATCAAATTAATGATCATTGTGGCCTTTAGGGACTAACCCTTAATATAGCCACCCCTGATGGATGGTCATGTCTGCGATAGAACCAGAAATTCTTGCCACCTGACTGAGGTGACCAGAATATCATCTACATTTTTTTCCGGTTAATCTATTTACTTAATTTGCTCTAAAAATCAGTATATTTCAGATTAAGGTTCCTTAATTTGTGATTTTTGTTTTAATTACCAAGTTCCCTATCCACAGATTTCTTCACTCAATAGCAGTAAAATAACATTGTATATGGACTCAAAATTTCTCAGCTGTCTTCATTTGTATCTATTTTGAGGATACTTCTTCAAAATGTTTCCCTCCTTGTCAATTTTATGAATGATAGTTACCACTCAATGATACAATCTCCAAATGCAGTTACTTCCTTTTGAGTTACAACATACATGACATCAAACAGTACAGCTCTAACATTCATCAGGCTTTACCTTCAACTTATGATTTCCACTTTTATTTTTTCCTGGAGTTCCCTTACCACAGATTCTTACACCACCTGAGTTGTTGCTCAGCCTTCTTTTTTACATATACTAACTATCCTAACACATTACAATTCCACTTACTGGTTCTATCATACAAATGCACAAAATGGGGTATCTGTATGTCATCCAATGGGCCTTTTCACTCAGTCCGTCATTACTCCTCCCAAAGTCCATATTCTTTCATTTCTGTAATATTTTGACATAATAGTCAATCACACTTTTTATTTTGATTGTAATTTTTACATCCCTTTCACTAATACTACTTTTATTGTTTTAAATGTCAATTTCTCTATGGATTTTGTGTCAGTGTCTTATTGTTTAAATTATGTTTTTGTGCACTTCCAAGCCACTAGCCCTTTCTTCAAGTAGGTATACATGTCTGAGACCTGTTATTCAGTTCATGCTTTTTTTGTACTGTCTCATGTTTGTTACCTCTGAGATAACATTTACTTTTGCACACTTACCTTGGTGTCCCAAGACCAAGTCATACATTCTTGACTCCCATATGATCTTATGAAATGATCCAAGAGGTTTTACTTATCTCTCCACCCATAGTCCCAATGCCTTGGGTAGTGGCTTGATCACCATATCAGTTTTCATAAACAGAAAGACAAGGACACAAACATCACCAAGAGAAAGCTATCAGTTTGGTGCTGTCATCTAAATTCCCTTGGCACTAAAATACACTTTAACCTGAATGCCTCTTCAACCCTTTTTTTTTGTTTTCTGCCACCAGTCTCCACCCTTAAATACTTTGTCTCATCCAATTTTGCAATTTAACTATTATCACCATAACTAATTCCAGAGATTTGTGGAGATCTGTAGTCCATTGAACATAATCTTATGGTATTTTGAAACAGAAGTCAAACATTTCTGTTTGATTCAAGCACAACATACTTTGTTTGTTCTTTTTCTAAGATGATCCACTTTTTAAAAAGTTACTTGATAACTCATTCCAGATATTTGATATATTTTAATGTCAATTTGTCCAAATTCAAAATTGTGCTTACTCCCGCAAAGTTATGAACCATTTTTGTATGCGCTGAAACCACTTTAACTGTGTTCATGCACTTCATCATTTCCCAGACACCCTTTACATTTTCAGGTAATTATTCCATTAAATGTTTTATAATACCAGGGCATGTGAATTTTAGTATAGTTTTAGTCATGATATACTTAAGTGTACCCAGGCTCAGTGGTTTTGAGTTTCCTGACACTCAATACAATTAATATTTCCACAGTACTTCCCCAACACAGACATATTATTGATGAATAGCTTGATGCCTTGTCCATGATTGAACCTTGTAGAAGTGTTTGAATGTACCTTTGTTTGTTGGTTACTAAATGTTGTTTTATACAATTTGTGTTTTTTGTTCCCTGGAGCTCGAGAGCTGGGGATACTATGAAGTTAGTTTGGACTGTGGGAATGTATGGTGATATTGTTGCAATGTTGAAATTCTGCAAACGGGTTCAGCCTTCAGTGTCTCCAGGTTCTAAAAAAGAAATAAACAAGCTCCATCTATTCCACATCAAGCAGAATAGGTTAATTTACCACAGATTCAAAAAAAGGGCGTGGGGCATAAACTCCTGAATGTATTTACTTCATCCATGTCTCTTGCTTCTTGAAGCAAGGTAAAGCCGTCCCCTTTGTTAAATTTGCCTTTCCTAAATTCCTTGCACACAGGGAGTTGCATTTTCAATATTCCAATGTCTCTATCGCTTGGATATCAACAATGAGTTAATCTTATTACCCAGAATTAAAGATTCACTCATGGGTTAAAACAGTACTTGGAAGTTCACTCTGACCAGAAAATGAACTTTCAAACATGGTAATTTCTGGAATAAAAAATTTACCCAAAGTTCAACCACACCATGGACCAAATTCAAACAGTTAAATTTTTACCAAGCTTTACAAACCAAATTTTTGGAACACCATTTTGCAGATTTTTGCTTTTTGCTTCACACAACCATCAATGGTTTCTTAAAAGGAAACCATTACCCATACATGTCCCACATTGAGACAGACATACAAACACTTTCAAATCTCCATACTTTCCTAAAATACAAACTAACTTCAAAGTATCCCCAGATCTCGAGCTCCAGAGAACAAAAACACTAGTTGTATAAAATGACATTTAGCAACCAACAAACAAAGGTGCATTCAAACACTTCTACAAGGTTGAATCACTTGCACACACATAAACCTGGCCTTTTTCTGGTTATAGCTGTCCCCCATCCTTCTGGGGGTCCTAATTGTGCTAACATATTAGCTACAGACGTAAGTCCAGAGCCTATCACATTCCACCTTGGCATATGGAAGGTATCTAGAGCATCAGGTTGCTTTTCTCCTCTCTTACACATTTTCCCAAATCCCATCCTCATTGCCAAAAATGTCTTGGATCACAGAGCATATCCAAGTGGTTCTTTTCAGATTTGGTTAAATGTAGTTAAGAGAAGACTCAAAAAAAGCAGTTTGCTTAAGTAAGAACGTTTATTGAGTAACAATAAAAGACAAGAAAAGAAAGGAACATTTATTGAGTAATAATAACAGATGAAAAAGGAAGGAAGGAAAACAAAACAATAAGCCTCATGCTCTTCTGCCAATTGGGGACCGCTGTATCGACTGCTGGTCTAGAGACTGAGGTTGCTCCTGGCACCGTTTGCAATCCTTGTCTGAGGTGAAGTCCAATGACTTGGAATGAAACTTTTTCTCACATACAGTGTAACAAACAGCAAGGCACAATGTTACAACACGGAGGTCGAACTCCTCTGCTAATTAAAACCAAACATCCAGAAAAGCTCATATTGCCTTGTAATCTGCTTAAGGGGAGTGTAATTTTCACTATTTAAAGAAAAATAACAACTCTAATTGTGAGCACTAATCAAAACTATTTACAAACTGAACACCTTTTCCCATAACTAACCACTATCCCTTAATTGAACACAGTTCTATTAATATTCTGTTCCAATAACCCAATTATTAAACAGGACATTAACTTAATGTTAAGTCCACAAAGTCTCTTTTGCTGTCTTCCATCTGGTCTTCAGATTCTGCTGTCTTCTCCTTGGGTCTTATTCTTTCTTTTTATTGTGAGCATTTTTGGAGGAAAAAGGTACCTTTTGAAATATAGTGCCCTCTGACATTTCTTTGAGATCAGGATGGTTTTTCCTTTGGTCGGCCTTTGCTCTCCAGCTCTACGGCAGTTGCTGTGACCAATTTTCAAAGTGTCTGCATTTTTTTATAAACCCAACATCGTTCCCTCTCATTGGTTCAATGTTGTCAATACATAAATTCAAACTCAATTGGGTTTTAGTATCCTGAGCATAATTTAAATTAATTGACTAAATTTGAATTGTTGTCAAAACAGCAACCAAAACTTAGATATCCATTTAACAGCCAATTGTTCCATGTATCTTTTTTTGGAACAGCCCATCTCTTAGCTGTTCTGTTTGGCCAGCTGTGGTTGTACTTTAAATTTACTTTAAAATTCAGAAATCACTTTCTATCTTTAAGTGAACATACACTCTTTTGACTTTGTAACAACAGAAAACAACTGCAGAAAGGCATGTTGGTTGTGCCGGCTTCGGCATGTACAAGGAGGGTTCACAAGACTCATTCAAGGACACGCAGCTATCAAATACCATCAAGAGGTTTAGTCCCTCAGCCAATCCCATACAACCATTTTTGATGAAGAATCGTTGCCCAACACCTGCACACACACACCATGGGTGCTGGGGAAAATAAGCACTACTGCAGTTAGGCAGTAGTGTAGGGGTTAATTAAAAACAGGAGTGTAAGAGCACTGCTTGTCAAAAAAAAGAAAAAAAGATAAACAGGAGTTTCAGAGATTCTCTTCATTCTAGTGCTGGCTAGTCAGAGCCCATGTCCTGTGCATCAGTACATACGGGATGACTGGGTGATGGCATACTGGCCTTTGTAAAAAAAAAAGAATCGTTGCCCTGCCTCTCTTTTCACTGATGCTGTCAGATATTTGAGCATTTCCAACTCTTCTGGTTTCCACTTGAGCAAAAATAACCTCTTTGCCAGCTCTCCAAAGAACATATTTACTTCTTCTAAAGCTCTCGTTCTCATTCAGCAAGAACCCAACAGCTGCTTCAGGTGTGTTTTTGCCCAACGTTAAACATTTATCTTAAAGAAACATTAGGGTAGTAAACATAATCAGAGAAATGTAGAAAATTGGAGCGGGAGTAAGCCATTCAATCCTTTGAGTCTGCTCTGCCATTAAAATATGATGGTTAGCCATCCAACTCAGTATCCTATATCCACTTTCTCCCCAGTCCCTTTGATTCTCTTTGGCCTTAAAAGCTATATCAAACACTTGAAAACATTCAGTGCTTTTGCCTCAACTACTTTCTGTGGCAGAGAATTCAATAATTTCATGATTGTTGATGAAGGCATTTCTCCTTATTTCAATCGTAAAATGGCCTATCACTTGCTAAGCAAAAGAAACATTAAAAGCAATAAGTTGTTAATTTGCAAAAGTGAATAATTAATAAAACTGGCCATTAAAATGCTTTAAGTGGCTGTAGTGAGGGGACTTGGGCTAATGGCTGAAGAAGAGAGTACGCACCCAGAAGCTATTGAAATTATCACTGAGAGCAGTTGCAAAGGATCTCGGGCTGCATATGGCTATAGACTTGAGGGGGAGGAAATATTCCCACCAGTGGGAAAACTGAATGGTGGGTCAATTTGGGGCAATGGGACCATTTGAGGAAGAGTTAGAAAATTGGACTTTATACACAGAATGTTTTAATTTGTTCTTAAAGGCGAACAATGTAGCTGAGGACATCATGGTACCAGTTTTCTTTAAGTATCATAGGCAGCAAGATCTTCTTGATTCTAAGGAATCTGATACAAACAGAGTAGCCT
The DNA here is from genome assembly GCF_020745735.1 of Hemiscyllium ocellatum. Taxonomy (NCBI): domain Eukaryota; kingdom Metazoa; phylum Chordata; class Chondrichthyes; order Orectolobiformes; family Hemiscylliidae; genus Hemiscyllium; species Hemiscyllium ocellatum. The sequence continues at coordinate 61,402,194 of NC_083410.1, read as the reverse complement.
GAGGTGAAGACATTCCAAGAAGTGGAATGCTAGGAAGTGTTAGGAACTTATTTTGGACCCAAGCCGCTGATGATCGTGGAATGTTTCCATTTTTATAAACAGGTACAGTACCAAGGAGAGTCCATAGCCCAATTCGTGGCCACATTAAAGAGGTGCGCAGATCAATGTGAATTTGGAGGATTCATCCATGATGCCTTGTGGAACCCTTTGGGTCTGGCTTCCAACATGAAACCATCCAATGGAAGCTACATACAAGGAGAGACCTGGATTTCAAGACAGCTTTCCAAATTGCGATCTCGGTGGCTTTGCCCACCAGCGAAGCAACCCAGTTGGCTAATGAAGCTCGGGGGCACCAAGTCGTGGAAACTCAGCAGAGTATGGTACCAGCATATATAATGCTGCTGATGTAGCAAGAGTCGCCAAAAGGAATCGATGTGTTGGACTCGAGAACCCTAGTGCTGCAGGTGTAAGGGAGTAGGTCATATTGTCCGAAATTGGCGGCTACAACCTGAACATCAGAAGGAAAGTCAGAAAGAATCAACCCTGTGGACAAGGCAAAATGTGCATGATGCCAGCTCAGAAGGTAGACAGTGAGTCAGCTGGGTCTGCAGTAGAAGAAGGCGGCCCAGAGTCAGCAGAGTTTTGATTAAACATACTGTCAGTATAGGGTGAAACTGATCATTTCTGGGCTTTTCCCAAAGTAAAAGACGGAAATGAAAATTTTAAAATGGAAATAGACTTGAATGCAGTAGTGTCCCTGATTACCTGAGATGTTGAGGACATTACCATTGAACCCTGCCAAAATTATACTAAAAACATACAATTGGTTCTGATGTAATGTGATAGTTCCATTCTCATGCGATCTCGCATTGTAAGAAAATCACACAATAACTGCGCTATTTAAACTAATGGGGCTGGAATCGTGTTACAGCCAATACAGGTAAGGAAAGTTCGCGTTCTACAAACAACAATCTAAATTCTTCAATTACCATAAAGCCAATTCATGTAAAAAAAACACGCATTATAGCAGAACCGACTCTACACAGAAGAAGTGGTGCCACTGAAGGGCTATGCGCTTGTGAAAGTACAGTTAAAGGAGCAGTGTGCAGGATTGCTACTTTACATAGTAAAAGGCGAATACCCTGCATTTATCGAATTGGGACTTGGTTAATAGGCTAGTGGACTCAAACGTGAGTTTGCAAGAGATTCTGAATAACTATAAAGATGTTTACAAAGGAACCCTGAGGGAAATGAAATGAGTCAATATTGAATTACAGCTGAAGTTGTAGGCTAGTCGTAGGAGTCTGAAGGCATGTTCAACACCATACACCATTTGGCCTAAAGTGGAAGTGGAACTGGTGAATCTGGGAGTATTGGAACCAGTAGCCACCAATGAATGGGCCACTCCCATTATTCTGGTCTTTAAAAAACAGATAGCGCAGTGAGGATTTGCAGTAACTTTAAGGTGACAGTCAATCTAGCCCTGAGTACAGATCAATACCTCCTTCCACTCATAGAAAACCTAATGAGTTGACTGGAAAGGAGAGTGAAATTTTCAAAAACAGATCTGTTCCAGGCCTAGCTACAGATGGGGGTCACAAAGGCTCTCAGCCGCTACTGACAATAGTGACACACAGCAGACGTTTCTGCTACAAGGGTCTTTCTTTCGACATCATGTCTGCACCAGTTCTGTTCCAAAGGGCAATAGATCAAATATTAAGTGGGTTCCCAGGACTCGAGGGTTAGCTAGATGATATTTCAATTACTTGACCCTCTGAAGAGGAACATTTTAAAAATGTAGAAAGAATCCGAGAAAGATTGTAGAAGCATGGCCTACCAGTAAAAAGAGAGAACGGCAAGTTTTAAAAAAACATTACATATAGAGTTCCTGAGCCATCTAATCAATGGCGAAGGACCACACAACACGGCCAAAAAGGTGAAGGCTATCCTGAATGCCCCTTGACCAGAGAATGTGTCTCAACTGAGATTGTTCTTAAGACTTGCAGTTTGTGCTTGATCTGGCAACTGAGCAAAAACTGTTATATCAGCTGTTGGGAAAAGGGTGGAAATGGACCCAGGAACGTGAAGCAAGCCTTAAACAGGTCAGAAGTGTCAAAGCATATCAACTTGAAGCTGCCACTGTAATTTTGCGTGTGATGCCTCACCTTATAGGTTTGGCACTGTACTGTCATACATCTTACCAAATGGAGAGGAAAGGCCCATTGCCTCTGCATTGAGGCAACAAACAAAAATGGAGAAGAATTATGCTCAAGTCACAAAAGAAGGATTGGGCATTGTGTTTGACATTAAAACGTTCACTCATTTCCTTTACGATAGGTGCTTTGTGCTGCTTACGGAGCACAAACCTCTAACCTCCATTTTTGGGCCAAATGTGGAGGTACCATGAATGGTAAAAAATGAGGTCTGCAGATGCCGCTTACTTGCGGAACGCTTCAGAGAACACCTCAGGGACGCCCGGACCAACCAACCCAACCACCCCGTGGCTCAACACTTTAACTCTCCCTCCCACTCCACCGAGGACATGCAGGTCCTTGGACTCCTCCACCGGCAAAACATAACAACACGACGGTTGGAGGAAGAACGCCTCATCTTCCGCCTGGGAACCCTCCAACCACAAGGAATGAACTCGGATTTCTCCAGTTTCCTCATTTCCCCTCCCCCCACCTTGTCTCAGTCGGTTCCCTCAACTCAGCACCGCCCTCCTAACCTGCAATCTTCTTCCTAACCTCTCCGCCCCCACCCCACTCCGGCCTATCACCCTCACCTTGACCTCCTTCCACCTATCACATCTCCATCGCCCCTCCCCCAAGTCCCTCCTCCCTACCTTTTATCTTAACCTGCCTGCCACCCTCTCCTCATTCCTGATGAAGGGCTTATGCCCGAAACGTCGAATTTTCTATTCCTTGGATGCTGCCTGACCTGCTGTGCTTTAACCAGCAACGCATTTTGTACCATGAATGGTGGCAGCATACCAATGGAGATGAGCAGTAAATCTGTCAGCCTACTCATTTGAGATCAATGATCAGGGGAAAGAGAGGACTGCAGATGCTGGAAATTAGAATCAAGAATGTGATGCTGGAAAAGTACAGCTGGTCAGGCAGCATCCGAGGAGCAGAAGAATTGACGTTTCGGACAAAAGCCCTTCATCAAGAATTAGATGAAATACCTACAAGTGGAGAAGCGTGGCTTTAGAGATGCCCTGTCAAGGCTATCAATACCTTAACAAAGAATAAAGATGTTCCTGACTAGAATCTGAAAATTATGCACTTTTCCCAGGATGACAAAGCACCAGTGTCAGCAAATCAGGTGCAGAATGCTACTCAAAATGACCTGGTTTTCAGCCAAGTGGTGAGCTTGTCCTGAGAGAGAGCAAACTGCCCAGAATTACACCCTCATCTATCCAAGAGCTGTCCATATCAATGGGTATTTAATGTGGGAAATGAGTTGTTATTCCTTCCTTGTTAAGAGGAAAGGTGCTGAAACGAGTGAACCAAGACCTCTCCGGCATGATGTGAGTGAAAGAGATAGCCAGGAGCAATTTTTATTGGTGAATATGGACTTTCACGTTGAGGATAAAGTTGGATTATATGAATCCTGTGCATTACTAAGAAAGGTGCTGCGGGAAAGCCCTCGATCATTGCGGTAGCAAATTCACGTAATTTTTTCAGGATCAGTACAGAGACAAACGGACAGGAACAGAGACAGACTAGTAGCTGTGGATGCCTACTCCAAGTGGCCCAAGGTGGCGGTCAGTATCGGTGGATGAAATATTTGCCAGGTTTGGGAAAAAGTGGGAATTAATGAAAGAAACCACGAGACCCCTTGCAGAAATATTTGAATCATCTATAATTATTAGTGAGGTGCGTGATGACTGGAGGATGGCTAATGTTGTACATTCATTTAAGAAAGATTGTAAGGAGAAAGTGGAGCACTATAGACCTGTGAATTTGACTTCGGTTGTGGGTAAACTGTTGGCAGTAATTTTAAAAGACAGGAACTATAGACATTAAGAGACACAAAAATTGATTAGGGATAGTCAGCATGGTTTTGTGCAATGAAAAGCATGACTCACAAACTCAACTGAATTTTTTGAGGAAGTTACCAAAAAGATTGATAAGGGCAGGGCAGTAGATGTTGTTTACTTGGAGTTCAGTGAAGCCTTTGACAAGGTTCTGCACAATAAAGTAATTACTAAAGTTTTTCACATGGGTTTCAGAGTGAGCTTGCCATTCGGACAGAGTGGTGATGGAGGGTTACTTTTCTGACTGGAGGCCTTCCAACAGCAGGGTTCCACAGGGATCAGTTCTGGATCATCTTTTCTTTGTCATTTATATAAATTATTTGGATGAGAATATAGAAGGTATGGTTAATAAAGTTTGTAGACAATATTAAAATTGGTGGCATAGCAAACAGGGAAGAAGGTTTTCTAAGATTACAAAGGGATCTTGATCAACTGGGTCAATGGGCTGAATAATGGTAGATGGAGTTCAATCTGGATAAATGTGAGGAATTACATTTTGATACAACAAACAAGGATAGGGCTTACATAATTAAAGGCACAGAGGGACCTAAGGGTTCAGGTACATAATTCTTTGAAATATAGGTCACATATCAATAGGCTAGTTAAAAAAGTGTTTGGCAAACTTGCCTTCATTGCTCAATCCTTTGAGGATAGGAGTTGGGAAGTCATGTTGAGGTTGTACAGGATATTGGTGAGGTCTCTTCTGTGTCCAGTTCTGGTCGCCCAGTAATAGGAAGGATATCAAGCTGGAGAGGGTTCAGAGGAGATTTACCAGGAGGTTGCTGGGTATAAGGTTTGCGTTATAAAGTAAGGCTGGATAGGCTAGGAATTCTTTTCACTGGAACATAGGAAGTTGACAGGCAATCTTAGAGAAGTTAATAAAATAATCAGAGGTATAGATAGAGTTGATGGTAGCTGTCTTTCCCTATGACGGGGAATTTCAAGACTAGGGGGCACTTTTTTTTTTAAGGTGAGAGGGGAGAGATTTAAGAAGGACAGGAGGTACAAATCTTTTACACAGAGGGTGGTTCACATGTGGAATGAACTTCATGAGAAAGTGATGGTTGTGGGTACAATTACAATTTTTGTAAACCTTTTTGATAAGTACATGAATAGGAACGGTTCGGGGGGGATGGGCCAGGAGCAGGTAGGTGGGATTAGTTTGGTTTGGTCTGGATTAATTCGAACTAATCCGAATTAGTTTGGTTTCGGCAATTCGAACTATTACCGAATCCAAAGGTTTGGCATAGATTTAATGGACTGAAGGATCTGTGTCCATGCTGTATGACTCTATGACTCTACTATCATGAGTGACAATGGTTCCACAGTTTCTAGTGCATGAATTCAAGGAGTACCTGGAAAATCACAGATTCAAACAAGTGAGATCAGCTCCATATCACACTGCAACAAACAGTCAGGCAGAGAGATTTGTTCAAGCCTTGAATCAGGCCTTAAAAGCCTCAGAAAAGGAGGGGTCATGAGGATGGCAAATCAGCAAGTTCTTCAGCATGTACAGAAACATGCCACAAGTGGTGGCCTAGTGCTCGCGGCATCCTTAATGTTCAACCATCATCTGAAAACCATGTTTGACTTACTGCAGCCGGAAGAGACCAGAGAGATGGTAGAATGAAATCAAGAAGGACAGATAGTTAGAAGGGCAGGTACCTCACGGTCGAAGATATTCCAAAGAGGAGAGACCATGTTGACCTGGATTTATACATCAGGGGAGAAATAGAACCATTGTCATATATGGTACAGAGTAGGGATGAATTAGTCTGGAGGAGACATGTGGACCAGGTGTTGCTGCACCTGACCAATGGGGAATGTCCCTCAGAATATTGGGTCAGTCCAGACTGGATCGGAAGTGTCAACCGAATCATGTGTCTCCAAGCTAGGGTTGGCCATACCCTGGGAGGAAATAACAGCACCATCATAGGGCAACAACAGCCAATCAGAGAGGGGCATATCTATGGACCAACAGGAGCTTGCAGAAACCTGGGAGATTACACAAGAAAAGGTTCCTGAGATGATGAGATGGTCTTCTAAGAACCGCCAACTGCATCAGAGACTAACCATGTCGATGCAGTGTATGGAGAAAGTGAGGACTGCAGATGCTGGAGATCAGAGCTTAAAAATGTGTTACTGGAAAAGCGCAGCAGGTCTGGCAGCATCAAAGGAGCAGGAGAATCAATGTTTTGGATATAAGCCCTTCTTCAGGAATGAGGAGGGTGTGCCAAGCAGGCTAAGATAAAGGTAGGGAGGAGGGACTTGGGGGAGGGGCGTTGGGAATAGTTAGGTGGTAGGAGGTTAAGGTGAGGGTGGTGGGCTGGAGAGGAGGTTGGGCGGAGAGGTCAGGAAGAAGATTGCAGGTCAAGAAGGCGGTGCTGAGTCCGAGGGTTGGGACTGAGAAAAGGTGGGGGGAGGGGTAATGAGAAAGCTGAGAAATCTGCATTCATCCCTTGTGGTTGGAGGGTTCCTAGGCGAAGATGAGGCAGTCTATGGGCGAACATCTTGGACAAGGACAGAAACTGCACGAAAAGCTCAGCAGCTCTTGCAGCGTCTGTGGAAAGAAATCAGAGTTAACTTTTTGGGACGAGTCACCCTTCCTCAGAGTTCTGCCTGACATGCCGAGCTTTTCATGCAATCTCTGTTTCTGTTCCGGCTTTCCAGCCCCCGCAATTCTTTCAGTTTTTATCCAATCGTGTAGCGTTCCTAGTCAATCTCCTGGTATACGCGACAGTAGCGAAACACAATGACAGCCACTGGCAGCCCTCTTCTGAAAAATTCAGTCAGGTGACCTAGTGGTTAATCTCACAAAAAGGCACTTGGTGAAAGCCCTAGTCGCCTATTCAGAGGTGCACAGTCCCTTATTCCCTCAACAAAATGAGAAATCATTGCTGTCTTGAGAACGTAGAAGTTCTACCACAGGTTCGATCCAAATTTCTGCACAGTAGCCACTTCCGTGAAAACGTATGTGGCCTAATATCTCCTTTCGTGGTTTGGTATCACATTTAGTTTCATTAAAACTCCTGTAAAGCACCTTGGTCAAACTTTTTAAGATGTTTAGGCGCCATATAAAGACTAGGTGGTGTTAACTTGAAATAAACAGCCGTTAATGACTGGGGTTTCCCGATGATAAAAGTTTAAATCTGACAGCAAATTGCAGGGACGTTTCTACTTATTCAGTATTTATAACATTTCTGATGCTGATAGACACCATAACCTTGATCAAAAATGCTAATTAAACCTAGATTTAATAATAAGGTTGTTATTATTTAACGTCCAACTGTCTGCCTCAATATTTGCGTACCAAACACAAAAAACAATTAATTTGATTTCTCTTGTAGTAAATTTGCTTTGACATTATTGCTGCAAATGAACACACATTACAGAAGAGCATTTAGTGATTAAATTCTACAGGATGAAATAGTATTTACCTCCCAACATGGCTCAATGTAAGTACGATTTGGAGGTGCTGGTATTGGACTGGGGTGTTCAAAGTTAAAAATCACACAACAGTTTAGAAAATAACCTGGTGTTGTGTGATTTTTAACAATGCAACTACAGTGGATTCGGAACGGCAGAGGTTGTGATTGGATGAACAAAGTATCTGGTGTGACTGACCTGGAACCGTAACGTCTGTGATTGGGTGGATGTGGCTAGCGTTCTGATTGGATTGGTTAATTATAGCCACAGCTGTGTTTGCGATTGGCTGGAATAGACAAACTCTGTGATTGGCTGAAGAAGGCGCGGGCCGCGACATTTGTGAATGACGGTACAGAGGGGGACTTGGGAGAAGCGAGATTCAGCTCAAGGACGGAACAAGTGAGTATGTGTTCGGGAATTCACGTCAACCAGCAAATATTGTGTTTTACCGGCACCAAAGTAAAGAGTCTGAGAAGTCTCTAACCGGCTGTATCCACAGCGCTGATTGATCTATTTATTTATGTATTTAGCAGTCGATGAGTTCATGGTTACTGAGCATTCCTGTGCTTAACTGCTGTCAATTTATTGTGGCTCTGGCCTTTCAAGATATGTTTGGTGGCTCAGTGGATGGTAGACCATCCTCATGTCAGTAGGTAAAGGGTACAACTTCTATTCTGAGCTCGAACTCAGAGCCGTATTGAGGCAGGTCTTCCACCCTTGCTATTCCTTGAATGTTCTTGATCCACCAATATATCACTAAAACAGACTATCTGGTTATAATCATAGTGCTGTTTTTGAGAATGTTGCTCCTTACATACAGATGCGTCGCCATATTCTACATGTTGCAACAAGCACTACTGGATATTTTCAGATTTTTGTTTTTATTTCAGATTTTCTACCTCTGCATTTGTTTTAACCTATGACCTAAAAAGGACAGTCAATTCAGGACTGAGGGTGTTGTACTTAAAGGCAAGCATTTGAAATTATATTGTAGTACAGATTGAAATTGGCAGCTATGATATTGTCACTATCACAGAGATATGGCTCCAATGGGATCAGGGCTGAGAACTATAAATATCCAAGGGTACATGTCTAATTTAAAGGATAGGCAGGTGGGCCAAAAGGTCAGGATTGTCTTGTTAGTAAGAAATTAAATTAAATTGATAGCAAGAAGGGATGTAGAGCCAGAAGGAGTAACATCTATGTGAGTACAGTTGAGGAACTAACACGAGTCAGAATGTGGAGAAAAAAATAAATCAGGAGATAGTAAAGGTATATAAGAAATGTTTACAATAATCATGGGAGACTTCAATATACAAGTGGACTGGGAAAATCTGGTTGGTAGAGATCTCAAGAAAAGGAATTTGTGGAATTTATACAAGATTAGGGTGGCATGGTGGCTCAGTGGTTAGCACTGCTGCCTCCCAGCACCAGGGTCCCAGGTTCTATTCCAGCCTTGGGTGACTGTGCAAACTCCACACAGACATTCTCCCTGTGTCTGCGTGGGTTTCCTCTGGGTGGTCCAGTTTCCTCCCACAGTCCAAAGATGTGCAGGTCGGGTGAATTGGCCATGCTAAATTGCCCATGGTGTTAGGTGCATTAGTCAGAGGGAAATGAGTCGGGTTACTCTTCGGAGGGTCGGTGTGGACTTGTTGGGCCAAAGGGCCTGTTTCCATACTGTAGGGAATCTAATCTAAGATGGTTTTCTGGAGCAGTTTGTGATACGGCCCACTAGCATATAGACTGTCCTGGATTTGGTGACATGTCATGAGGCAGACCTGATTAGGGAACTTAAATGAAGGAACCTCCTGGAGCCAGTGACCATATTTTGGTAGGAGTCATCTGCATTATGAGATGGAGAAGCTGGAATCCAACGCAATGGTAAAGGTAGCTACAAATACATCAGTGAGGACCTCACCAGATTGGAAGTGTAGTCTAGCAGAGAAGGTGGTTAAGCAGCAATGACAGTTTTCTGGAAGCACAACAGAAATTTGTACCAAGGCACAAGAAACACACTAAGTGGAGGATGATGCAACCATGGCTGACAAGGGAAGTCAGGGGCAGTATAAAAGCAAACAATAAATATACAATCTGGTGAAGATTACTGGAAGCCAGAGGATTGGGAAGCCTTTTAAGCAACCATCAAGTGAAAAGCAATAAAAGGGGAGAATATAAGTAAGCTAGCTAGTAATATAAAGTTTGTTTTTAGATGTCTGAAAAACATTGGGCCACTGGAAAATGAGGCTGGTGAAGTAGTAATAGGGACCAAAGAAATGGCAGAGGAACTGAATAGATATTTTCCATCAGTTTTGACAGTGAAGACACTAGCAACATACCAGAACTTCAAGAGAATCAGGAAACAGAAGTGAGTGTAATGGCCATCACTAAGGAGAAGGTGCTGGGATAGAGGAAGGGTCTAAAGGTGGATAAATCACCTGGACTGGTTAGACAACACGGCAAGGTTCTGAAGGAGATAGCTGAAGTGATTGTAGAGGCATTGGTAGTGATCTTTCAGGAATCACTGGAGTCAGGAACAGTCCCAGAATACTGGAGCATGGCTAATGTAATACACTTGTTTAAGAAGAGGAGCAGGAAAATCAATGTTTCAGGCAAAAGCCCTTCATCAGGAATAGTGACAGGGTGCCTGCAAAGTGGAGAGATAAATGAGGGCAGAGGAGATGACCTGAGGGTTGCAGTGAGAGAGAGAGAGACTCACTGAGATTCTTGTAAGCTTCCAAATAATTTCTATAATGTGGTGACTAGAACTGAATGCAATACTCCAGGTGTGGCCTTACCAGTGTCTCAAACAGCTGAAGCATGACCTTGTGGCTCCAAAACTCAATTTCCCCTGCCAATAAACGCCAACACACCATATGCCGCCTCAACAACCCTATCAACCTGGGTGACAACTTTCAGGGATTAATGCACTGGACACTGAGATGTCTCTGTTCATCAACACTGCCAAGAATTTTACCATTAGTCCTCTACTCTGCATTCCTTTTTTTTTCTGAGGTGAACTACCTCACACTTTTCAGCATTAAACTCCATTGCCACTTCTCCGCCCAGCTCTGCAACTTATCTATGTCCCTCTGTAACCCATAATATCCTTCGCGACTTTCTACAACTTTGCCTACCTTAGTGTCATCTGTAAATTTACTAACCCATCCTTCTAAGCCCATATCCAGATAATTTATAAAAACGACAAACAGCAGTGGCCCCAGAACAGACATTTGCGGCACACCACTGGTAACTGAGCTCCAGGATGAACATTTCCATTAACCACCACCTCTGTCTTCTTTCAGCAAGCCAATTCTGATCCAATTCGCTAAATCACCTTCAATCCTGAAACTCTGTATTTTGTGTAATAGCCTACCTTGTGGAACATTATCAGACTCCTCACTGAGGTTCATATATACCACATCAACCACTTTACCTTCATCCACCTGTTTTGTCACCTTCTTGAAGAACACAATAAGGTTAGTTAGGCACGATCTACTGTTCACAAAACCCTGTTGACTGTCTAATCAAATTATTCCTTTCCAGATGATTATAAATCCTATTTCTTATAACCTTTTCCAACACCTTACCCACAACCAAAGTAAGGCTCACTGACCTATAATTACTAGGGTTGTCTCATCTCTCCTTTTTAAAGGAACAACATTTGTTATCCTCCAGTCTTCTGACACTTCTTCTGTTGACAATGATTACATAAACATCAAAAGCTAAAGACTCTGCAATCTCCTCCCTGGCTTCCCAACGAATCTGAGGATAAATCCCATCTGGCCCAGGGGTCTTATCCATTTTCAGATCTTCCAAAATCGCCAAAACTCCTCATTGACAATCTCAATCTCATCTAATCTAGTAGCCTGTATTTTCGTATTCTCACTAACATTGCCCTTTTTCAATGTGAATACTGACAACACGTATTCATTAAGTGCTTTCCCTATATCCTCAGATTCCACACACAACTTTCCACTATGATCTTGGTCCTAATCTTACCCTAGTCATTCTCTTATTCCTAATATATCTACAGAAGGCCTTAGGGTTTCTTTTTGATCCTATTCGCCAACAACTTCTCATGTCCCCTCTTGGCTCTTCTTAGCCCTCCCAAAGATCTTTTCTGGCTAACTTGTAACTCTCAAGCCCCCTAACTGAGCCTTCACGCCTCATACTCACATAAGCCTTCTTTTTCCAACTCAACTTCTTTAGTAAACCATGGCTCCCTCTCTTGACAACTACCTCCCTGCCTGATGGGTCTCTCCTATTCAAGGAACCACAGTAGCTGTTCCTTGAATAAACTCCACATTTCAAGTGTGTCCATCCCCTGCAGTTTCCTTCCCCATCCTATGCATCCTACATCTTGCCTAATCACATCATAATTGCCTTTCCCCCAGTTATACCTCTTTCCCTGCGGCATATACCTATCCCTGCCCATTGCTATTGTAAACGTAACCGAATTATGGTCACTATAGCCAAAGAGCTCACCTACCTCCAAACCTAACACCTGGACGGATTCATTCCCCAGTACCAAATCCAATATGGCATCCCCCCTTGTTGGCCTGTCTACATACTGTGTCAGAAAACCCTCCCGCACACATTGACTGGAAATACTATAGTTCAAGTAGTTTAGATGGATCAGTTTCTGTTCAATGTTGGGGAAGTTAAAGTTCCCATAACAACTACCCTGTTACACTTGCTCCTATCAAGAATCATCTTTGCTATCCTTTCCAGGAATTCCTGGAACAATTCAGAAGCCAAAAGAAAACTCCTAAAAGGGTGACCTCTCCTTTCCTGTTTCTGACCTCAGCCCAAACTACCTCAGTGGATGAGTCCTTACATGTTATGTCAGCTGCTGTTTTACTACCATTGATTAACAAAGCATGCTCCACCCCCTTTACTATCTTCTCTGTTCTTCCTGAAACATCTAAATACCAGAATCTGCAACGATCATTCCTGTCCCTCCTCCAGCCATGTCTCTGAAGTGGCCACAACATTGAAATCTCAGATACCAACCTGTGCTGTGAGTTCACCCACTTTATTCCGGATGCTTCTGGCATTGAAGTACGCACATTTCAAACCAACACCCTGATTGCCATTGCCCTCTCACGACCTTGTAAACCTATCCCTGACCTCACTACCCTCAACCTCCCATACCCTGGAACTACAATTCAGGTTCCCATCCCCCTACAGCATTAGTTTAAAACCCTCTGAAGAGCATTAGTAAATTCCACCCTCAAGTATGTTGGTACCCAACTGGTTCAGGTGAAGACCATCCTTTTTGTTGAGGTTCCACCTTCCCCAGAAAGAGCTCCAATTATCCAAGAATCCAAAACCCTCTCTCCTACACCATCCTTACAGTCACATGTTGAGCTCCTCTCTCTCTCCCTGTTGTTTCACTAGCATGTGGCACAGGCAACAAACCAGAGATCATAACTCAGTTTGTTCTAGCTCTAAGCTTCCACCTTAACTCCCTGAATTTCTGCCTTAGATCCCCACCTTTCTTCCTACCTATGTCATTGGTACTTATATGGACGATGAGTTGGGGCTTCTCCCCCTCCCCCTCAAAGATCCCGAAAACACGATCAGGGACATCACGAGCCCTGGCACCTGGGAGGCAACACACCAATCGTCAGTCTCTCTTGTTCTCACAGAACCTCCTATCTGTCCCACTAACTATGGAGTCTCCAATGAATAAAACTCTGTTCCTCATCCCCCTTCCCCTCTGAGCAACAGGGAAAGACTCTGCGCCAGAGACCTGTGCCCTACTGATTACCCAAGTAAGTCCTCCTCCTCTGCCCCCCTCCCCCCAACAGTATACTTTTTGCTGAGGGGTATCACCATAGGAGATCCCTGCACTGCCTGCTTGTTCCCTTTTCCACCCCTGTTGGTAACCCAGCTGCCTCCCTGTTACTCTTCTCAATTACCCCCTCCACTTCCCTAATGATCTGAAGTTCATCCAGCTCTAGCTCCAACTCCACTTCCCTAACACAGTTCTCGAGGAGCTGGAGTTGGGTGCACTTGGCACAAATGAGGTCAGCAGGGACACCAGAGGTGACCCTTATCTCCCACATACTGCAGGAGAAACATTCAACTGCCCTAACCTCCATTTCCACTATCCTGAATTCCCAAATAGACCACTGAATATATGAAACACAAAAGAGAAACACTTGTCACCTTACCAACCAGCACACAGAACATCTTTCACCAGAGATTCTTAGGCAAAGGCCTCCCTGTTACAAACCTGTCAGCAATCTTCAAATTGATCAATGTAGAAAATCATAATTGTAACCATTTGTTTTAGAGGACTGAATGCCATTTTCTATAGTTTAAATGCCATATGGGCACCTTGGCAGCTCCTGTGAAAGGGGAAGTGGGGAAGTAGGGTGAGAAATGGCACAAGTCCAAGTAAGTAGAAGCGTACTTAGAATAGGATTAGAGGTGGGGGGGGAAGGTTGATTCAGGGTTTGTCAGGTGAAGAAACTAGTCTAGACAGGTTGGGGGGATGTAGTCCCAACCTGGGTATCGGTTTAGTGGTGGGATGGAAGGTGGATGTCCATTCTGGGACAGTGCTATGTGGTGGGATGTTGAGGTTTAGTGAGAGTGGAGTTAGATGTTCAATGGTTGAGAATTAAGCTAATTAGTTACCTTGGGGTTAGAATAGGCTTTTAACCTTTCCTGGGTAACTATAAAGCTTAAGTGAGTCAGAACCCTCCAAAGTCTCTGAATATAAGGATGTTTTCCAGAGTTTCAGGTGCAGGGGAATTGTCCATTTAGAATTTCCTATGTTATGGCAAATGCCTAAAAATCAGTTGTGTGTCAAGAAGTTTGCATGGTTCCAGCACACAACTCAGTCCAATTTCTCTAATGAATCTCTGGCTAAGGGAATGTCTGGGAGTAATAACTTATATTAACCATATGCATTGCATCTGCCTAACCTAATAACTTCACACTTCTGTTGAACCAGGCAGCCTGATTCTGCTGAGGGCATTGCCAGCAAATGACTGACTGTCACCTGCTGTATTGAGTTTAAGCAGGCACAGTGCATGTTCTTTTAGTTCACAAGGAACAGGGTGTGATGTATAATTTGTGCATATCGCTTCTAGTGCATGCAAGTATGCTAAATTGATTGTCAGTATAATTCTTTCACATCCAGGATTATCCGTGGTGGTGCTACTGAGTCGTTGTTATTGATGGACATTGAATTCTCCAACTTGAATATGTTCTGATCCCTTGCAGCCTTTGGCTATTTATCTTCAGCGTAGAGCCATTCAAATTCATCAACTTGATGCGAAGGTGTTGGGAAATGTTGAGTTTACAGCAAGAGGTTTCTTTGCCAATATTGACCTGCTGCCCTGAGATCCATAATTGGTTTTCAAAGCTGGACAAAAGCTGGAATACTGTCGATTTTTGGATATTCTAAAACAAAACAAAAAGTGCTGGCAATACTAAGCAGGTCAGGCTGCAACAGTGGAGAGGTCAGAACTAAAATTTGTCTGTTAGAAGGGTACCAGTAAGCGAGGAGGAATGTGGGCTAGATAAATGATAATGTTCAGGGTAAGTCAAGTTGGGTCTCAGAATTTGGAGACTGGGAGGTGAAGTTGTCAGGTTTGGCAGCAGTGGAGAAATGTCAAATGCTTGAAGATTTTGGGGTGTGGGAAGATGTAGATTGGGAAGAGATTTGGTGTCAGGGTAGTGGCGGATGAAGAATAGATCCATACAGTCTGGAAATAGACCCTTCACTCCAACTTGTCCAGGCTGACCAAGTTTTCCAAACTAAACCAGTCCCGTTGCCTGCGTTTGACCAATATCCCTCCAAACCTTTCCTATTCATGCACTTTTAAATGTTGTAACTGTATTTGCATCTACCATTTTCTCTGGCAGT
The DNA here is from genome assembly GCF_020745735.1 of Hemiscyllium ocellatum. NCBI lineage: Eukaryota > Metazoa > Chordata > Chondrichthyes > Orectolobiformes > Hemiscylliidae > Hemiscyllium > Hemiscyllium ocellatum. The sequence continues at coordinate 61,386,844 of NC_083410.1, read as the reverse complement.
TCATTACACGTATGAACCACACTCTGTGTGAAAATTGCCCTTCAGGCCCATTCCAAATCTTTCTCCCTAAAACTATGCCATGTAGTTTTGAACTCCCCCACCTTACAGAAAAGGCCTTTACTATTCACCTTATCTTTGCCACTCATGATTTTAATAGGTATTAGAAGGGAGGGGTAAAGAATAGGTTTTGGGAGGCAGAAGTTGTAGAATAGATGTTAGGATGAGAGGGTGGTTTCATGTCAGGGTCTTTGAGATATTGGTGGCCTCAGTGGGGTAAAATTGCGGAATGTATGGTGTCAGTTTAATAGTTATTTACGAGTTAGACTAAGTATTTAATTACAATTTTTGAGGAGATTTGTAGCTCAGGTTGGTAAGTATGTAAGTTAGCTCGCTGAGCTTGAAGGTTTGTTTTCAGATGTTGCATCACCAACTAGGTAACATCAGTGAGAATCTCTAGTGAAGTGCTAATGGTATGTTCTGCCTCTTTATTTATGATCTTGGTTCCTTAATGTGGGTGATGTCATTTCTGGTTCTCTTTTTCCAAAGGAAGGTAGGTAGGGTCTAAACCAATGTGCTTATTGATGGAGTTCTGGTTAGAATGCCATGCCTCTAAGAATTCCTGAACACCATCAAAGACACCAAGATAGAAAAGGACGAAATAATGGTCTCTTTTGACATTACAGCCCTTTTCATATCAATTAATGTCGCCCTGGCCAAAGAAACACTGGCATCACTACTAGGAAAACCAGGACCACAAACACCAGACAGCACCAATGTCATGAGCAAAGATAACATCCTCAAACTAGTGAACCTGTGCCTCACTACGCACTTCATATTCAATAAGAAAACCTACAAACAAATCGATGGAACATCCATAGGATCACCAATATCAGGGATCAGAGAAGCAGTAAAGCAGAGACTTGAACAAGCTGCCCTCCCATCTATCCAACCTAAACTTTGGGTCCACTATGTAGATGACATCTTTGTTGTCACAAAACCGAACAAATCAGAGGAAACATACAACACCACCAACAATATACTGACGGGCATAAAATTCACAAAAGAGGAAGAGAATGACAACAGACTCACGTTCCCAGATGTGACAGTTTAACATATACTTAACAGAGAGCTTCAAATTAGCATCAACAAAAAAACAATACACATGGACCAAATACTTGACTTCAGAAGCAATAATCCCAACACCCATAAACTGAGCTGCATGAAGACATTATTTCAATGAACTACATCACACTGCAGCACCCACGAACTACATAAAGAAGGAAAACGTACCCAATAAACACAGTCCGCCATTTCCTTAGAAACAAACCCAAACAAGCAGACACAACGCAACCAAAAACTATACCACATTACCTTACATCAAAGACATATCAGAAATGACTTCCAGACTACTCAGACCCCTTGGCATAATGGTAGCTCACAAACCTGCCAGCACACTTAAACAATGACTAATGAACCTAAAGGAACCATTGGATACCACCAGCAAAACTAACATAATTTACAAGATACCATGAAAGAACTGTAACAAACGCTACCTCGGACAAACCTAGCAGGAAACTTGCCACCAGCATACATGAACACCAACTAGCCACCAAAAAACACGACCCACTATCACTATTTTCTATACATGCAAACAGACAAAGATGGACACCACTTTGACTAAAACAACACATACATCTTAGGACAGGTGAAACAAAGGCACGCACAAGAATTCTTAGAGGCTTTGCATTCTAACCAGAACTCCATCAATAAGCACATCGACTTAGACCCTATTTATGTTATGTTGGAAAAAAAAATGAAATAACATCACCCACCTTAAATCAAGACCTATAAATAGAGAGGCAGGACATACCACCAGTGCTTCATCAGAGACTCTCACTGATGTTACATAATATGGTGACAAAACGTCTGAAAGCAAACCTTCATGCTCAGCGAGGTAACTTACTTACTTAAGTATTTAATTATATACTTTTCCCAAGTAACATAATTAACTGCAGAATTACTTAGTTCCGCATTCTCTGATTTTAAACAGATATTTTTGGAGGGTTCCAGGTTTAAGGGAATTGCCCAACAGAATATTCAATTTCCTGGAAAATTCCCTTGGATTCAGCTCCAATGAGGATTCTGCCTGGTCTTCGTGCACAATTCCTATTTATGTTGCAGAAGTGACTGCCAGGCCTTCGGAAAATTTGACCCAGATCTGAAAGCTCCTTAAACAAATTCAATAATTTGGTCAGATATAAGCTGCTCTTACTGACCCAGTCCTGACTTTGATGAATGAGTCTCTATTCTTCTAGATTTCTTATGTCTTCCATCATTAATGTTTCCAGCACATACCTCCCCCCACCCCAGCCTCCCATATTAAGGCCAGGTTCACAAGTAATTTGAGGTTGCATTCCTTCAACATGGTTTAACTACAATGCACTCAATTCTTATGTTCTGTTTCATTAATATGTTGCCTGATTGCAATGCATTTTTAAAATATATTTGAAAGACTTTGTGATCTCAACCAATTCCGCCAGCATCCTTTGGATATTCTGATTATAAGTTAACAGAGGCTTTCACAAACATAACGAGCAATCTGAGTCTGTTGTCTCTGCCTTTTTATAAAGGTTCAAGCTTGACTGGATAAAATCATGCTATTGGAAAATGAGAAGTTGCTTGCAACATTGTTGGTTGTTCCTTGAGTCCCATGAGCAACCATGTACTTCTCTGCTTCTTTGACCTACTCTTGCACACCATCCCAACTGTTAAATTTTGTCTGTCTCCAATGCTGAAAACCTGTCGGATACCTTGGGCTCCATTGATTTCTATTTCTTTCTACTTTCTTTGCCTGACGCATTGACTACAGCCTATCTATTATTGCTTGCTAGTCTGCCTCTCACATGTAGGTGAAGACAACCTCATGGAACATCCCTTTTAGACACTTTTTCTTGGTTGTGTACAGTGTTCTGTGGAGCTAGTTAGTTATTTAGTCCAAAAAATGTATTTCCTGAGGGAGTCAATTACTTGGCACTAGAAGGCATATCCCGTTGGATTCTTTGCAGATCCAAGATGACCCACATCCTGTGTGTCACACATTCAGTAAGCTTAACATCCACATTGACATCTTGATTCCAGTCAGTTTTAAAAGTCTCAATTTTTTTTCTTCTAGACTTACCTTGATATAAAATAATTACTTCCTACTGTCAAAAGCTCACTCCAAGTCTCTAAATATAATACATTTTAACTTTGTTTTAAAGTTAATTATGTGCAGTATAACCTTTCAAGGTCAGTCCTGAAGGGAGAAATCTGAACTTTACACAAAAGGCAAATCCAGTTTCTACTTCATTCTGGATTAGTGGTACTGGAAGAGCACAGCAGTTCGGACAGCATCCGAGGACCAGTAAAATCGACGTTTCAGGCAAAAGCCCTTCATCAGGAATAAAGGCAGGGAGCCTGAAGGGTGGAGAGATGAGCTAGAGGAGGGTGGGAGTGGGGAGAAAATAGCATAGAGTACAATAGGTGAGTGGGGGAGGGGATGAAGGTGATAGGTCAGGGAGGAGGGTGGAGTGGATAGGTGGAAAAGAAGATAGGCAGGTAGGACAAGTCATGGGGACAGTGCTGAGCTGGAAGTTTGGAACTAGGGTGAGGTGGGGGAAGGGGATACGAGGAAACTGTTGAAGTCCACATTGATGCTCTGGGGTTGATGTGTTCCGAGGTGGAAGATGAGGCGTTCTTCCTCCAGGCGTCTGGTGGTGAGGGAGGGCGGTGAAGAAGGCCCAGGACCTCCATATCTTCAGCAGAGTGGGAGGGGGAGTTGAAATGTTGAGCCACAGGGCGGTGTGGTTGATTGGTGTGGGTGTCCCGGAGATGTTCCCTAAAGTGCTCTGCTAGGAGGCGTCCAGTCTCCCCAATGTAGAGGAGACCGCATTGGGAGCAACGGATACAATAAATGATATTGGTGGATGTGCAGGTAAAACTTTGGATGTGGAAGGCTCTTTTAGGGCCTTGGATAGAGGTGAGGGAGGAGGTGTGGGCGCAGGTTTTACAGTTCCTGCAGTGGCAGGGGAAGATGCCAGGATGGGAGGCTCAGTTGGAGGGGGGCGTAAACCTGACCCGGTAGTCACGGAGAGAACGGTCTTTGCAGAAGGTGAAAAGGGGTGGGGAAGGAAATATATCCCTGGTGGTGGGGTCTTTTTGGAGGTGGTGGAAATGTCGGTGGATGATTTGGTTTATGCGAAGGTTGGTAGGGTGCAAAGTGAGCACCAGGGGTGTTCTGTCCTTATTACGGTTGGAGGGGTGGGGTCTGAGGGTGGAGGTGCGGGATGTGGATGAGACCCAGTTTCTACTTCAGCTGTATACAGTGACTCTGAAGGTCATCTCAATTGCAATGAAAATCTAAGCAATTAAGGTTTGTTTGTGGGGGCAGAGTTCTCGTCAATGAAGTTAACTGGGTTCCTCCTCACTCATTACATGGGCTTAATCATGAAGAAGGCATTTTATAGAAGCAAACTGTTAAAATGAGAGTATGGAAACTAATTAAACAAAACAGTAGTCAGGAATAGATTTGCAAAATTTTCATTGAGATAAAATGTACTTTTCTGAGCAAGTAACATATATTCTTCAGTAAACAAATCAAATCCAACCTCTGCAGGAATTAGGTATTACACAAAGATATGCTATCTGCCCTTGTGATGCATGGCCAGACAAAACAATCTCATTTCTGCTTGGGAGATCCTGGAGTTTGGAGCTGTCCCTGGTGCTGTTGCGATTTTGCTTTGCATCGTTAGCCTTTTTAAATTATGCTGGGAACAGCTAGAGGGTGATTTTCCTTATTGCCCATGCCAAAGGTTTTTCTGTAGTTCAGCTGGAGGCATGGACAGTAAATGGCAGATGGAGTCTAATCCAGACAAATATGATGTGATGCATTTTGGAAGATCAAGTACAAGCGGAAATCATACAGTGAATGGTAGAGCCCTGAGGAGTATCGATATGCTGAGGGATCCAGGTTTGCAGGTCCACGGATTATTGAAGGTGGCAGCACAGGTAGTAGCAAAAAAAGAGCTATGGCACGCTTGCCTTCATTGCAAGGAGCATTGAGTTTAAGGATCGGCAAGTTATGCTGCAGCTGTATAAAACTTTAGTTAGGCCACACTTGGGATATTGCTTCCAGTTCTGGTCACCACACCACCAGAAAGATGTACTTGCTTTTGGAGGGGGTACATAAAAGATTTTAACTGGTATGGGGAATTTTAGCTATGAAGAAAAGTTGGATAGTCTGGGTTCATTTTCACTGGAATGCAGGAGATTGAGACGCGACCTGATTGAAGTTTATAAGATTGTGAATGGGTTGGAAAGAGTGGATAGTATGAAGCCTATTCCCAAAGTGAAAGGGTCAGCTACTAGGGGACACAGGTTCAAGGGTGTGCAGGGGGTGGGAGTGGAGTTTAAAAGAGATGTACAAGGCAAACGTTTCACAAAAGGGTGGTGAGAGCCCAGAAAACGCTGTCAGGAGGATGGTGGAAGCAGACACAATAGCTGCATTCAAGAAGCACCTGGACGAATACACGAATAGGAAGGGATTAGAGGGATATAAGTAAGTGAGGACGGTTTTAGAATTGAAGGGCAAAATGTGTTGGCTCAGACTTGGAAGGCCAAAGGGCCTGTTCCTGTGCTCTATTGTTCTTTGAGAACAGCTTCAGTTTCCCCAAAATGTCCTTGTAAGTGGTGCCAAGTGGATAGGATAAGGGTCTGGAGGACTGGGGTACTAGATGGGTAGGGGGTGGATGCCAGATAACTATAGGATAGCTGTCAGCTAATTAGGATTCCAACTGGATAGGATGGAGAGTGCCAGGTGGATAGGATGCCAAATGAATTGGACACCAGGATGGATGTTAGGAAGGGGGCCAGGCAAGTGATGCAGTGTTTTGATTAAGTCAGGGTTGGTAGTAAAAATCCAGTCTACTGAGGCTCGGGAAAGTTGGGTCTGGCTACAGGAGGCGTGTTGGACTGGGCCATGGTCAAGCCCAATCTGGTGTATGGGTGTCAGGTTGTGTCAAGTGGGAGCATCAGGGATCAGGTTGGGTCAACAGATGGAGTGCATGTATGTCTGTCTGTCTGTCCATCCCACAAGTTTAAAGGAATGTGAGTTTGTCAGAATCTGGGAGTTTGTAATGGATAAGATGTAGATGTATGTGTGCTAAGTGTGGGGTCTCTTGAATAAATACTCAAGAATTGGAGTGTGTATTTAATAGTCTAAGCTTTTCTGAGTAACTAGTTATTTAACTTCATCAAAACCATCTGAATTTTCCAAATTAAATGGAGACTTCATTATAATTTCCTGGCAATTCCTTTAGAATGCGCCACAATGGAAATTCCACAGGGACCTCACGTGCACCTCCCATCTATGCGGGAATAAGGAGTGTCTGGCCATTGGAAAATTCAGCCAGTATGTTAGGGCAATAACTGAGACATGGCTGAAAGGAGGGATGAGAGAGGGAGAAAGGCAAGAGTTCCTATTAATTGGGATATAGAATACAAAAGTGGAAAGGTGATGATGAACTTCTATAAGATACCTATTAGATCTCAGTTGGAGTGTTGTATATATTTGAGTGCCACAATTTGGGAAGGATGTGAGCACATTGGTTATAGGTATGAAAAACTTCAGTTATGAGGGTAGATTGAGACAGTGATACAGTCAAACTATTGTTTTGTGTGCTAACCAGGCAAATCATACCTAACATAAATACATCAGGGTAATAGGCAGAATGGAGAAAAGATGCAGAGAAAGATCAATTCTAATATGAGAGGTCTGTTCATAAGTCTGATAACAGCAGGGAAGAAGCTGTTCTTGAACCTGTTGGTAAGTGTTTTCAAACTTATGTATCTTCTGTCCAACGCAAGAGAGTATAACTGGGGTAGGAGGGGTCTTTGATTAATTTAACTGCTTTCATGAGGCAACTTGACTGGACATGTCAGCATGGTGCCAATGTTGTGAATGGTTACTGCTTACAGCTAGCCAGTATTGCTTAAGGTTAGCTTGCACTGCTTAGAGTAGAGATGCAATGTGATGTGTGGCCACTCTGATGGAGTTGACTCCTTGTCACCAAGCCATTATTTGCTGTAACAGATTACTGTGTCTTTGTATAAGTAATAGTTGATACTTCATCAGTGTTTAGGCTGTTAGAGAAGTAATTCTTGCTCTGCAGGTTTTTCGTTTGTAATTTGCTATCATACGGTTAAAATATTTTGTAATACAACAAGTGGAATTCAAAATTTGGGTCAATTTGTGCCTTGATGGATCTAGGACAGCAAACAATGGATATGAGAAAATGCTTAGTTAGGAAGATTTCTGCAGATTTTGTACTGTAATTGTTAATGGGAGTTGTTTAATATATAATTCTGTCACATAGTTTCCTGACAGAATTGGCTAGTATGCCTGGCTGGGGTGGTAGATTGAATGGGTCAGCACAATATTTTTTTCACCTCTGGGACACTGATTTGAATCCAGTAGGCCATTGGTGGAAAGTTTTCTATTTTTCTTCAGCTTTTAGGATCTGAAGTTCAAGGATTTTTGTGCAGTCCTGATTCAGTCACTCTAGATCTGAGCCTGCAACCCATTTAAAATAGGTAGTAATAGTTGGTGGATGATGATGATGGGAGGGACTGCCACTCTGCATCTGATTTGTAGATTTATTTCACACACCGAGGACCTTTTGTCAAAAATTGTAGGGTTTCCCTGTACTGGCATCCTTCATTTGATAAGTATATTTGCTGTTCTGTTCTGAAGAGACTAGCAGAGGAAAAAGAGAAACAACAGATTTTTAGGCTCCAATATTTTTGCAACGTTCCCTTTGACATTACACTTTAAAAAAAATGCTTCAATTAGGAAGGTTTGACATGAATTGATATTTGGGAAAGATTTTCAGACTGTAAAATAAATAGGGGAGTTTGTATGGCACATGTAGCACTTGAACAGTTTGTGGATCTTTGGAATTCTCGATCCTTGATGACTGCGGGTATTCCATTGAGTATCATCAACCTGAGATAACAAGAGTTTTTAGGACAGTAAGAGAATTGATGAATAAGGAAGTGAGATGGGAAAATAGAACTGATATAGAAGTTCAGTCCAGATCTTAGAGAATGGTTGAACAGCCTTGAGGGACTGTCTGGCTCACTCCTACTCCTATTATATTCTTGTGAAGAAAACTGTACCAATTTTTTTCATTTTAATTCTCAAAATATGTAAGGAATGAAGGCTTGTTCTGAAACTTGTAATATATTTTTAATATCAATGTTTGCTCCTTGTCTTGCCTGAAATTTGCTGAGGTACAGTTTCACAGAAGTTGGCAACCCCTTAGAACTTTATGTAAAAGACTGTTCAAAGGCATGAACCTTGCCAGTTATTGGGCTACTTGATTTTTTAAATATAATAATGGAAGTGGCAACTGGAAGTCCAATCCTCATGTAATACAATAGGAATTCCAGAGAAAACCCCACAAAAACTGCGAATGCCATAAATCAGAAACAAAAACAGAAGTTGCTGGAAAAGCTCAACAGGTCTGTTAGCATCGATTGCCAGTTAGCAGACGACATTCAGCAGGCTTCTGCAGTGTTCTGAGGAATGGTCACTGGACCTGAAACGTTAACATTGATTTCTCTTCACAGATGCTGCCAGACCTGCTGAGGTTTTTCAGCAACTTCTGTTTCTGTGCCAAGAAAAAAAACTTTGATAGTGGGGGCATTGGACTGAATTTTTTCCTATTTTGGGCTTTCTTCAACTGGGATTCATAGCATTCAGTATGTTGCAGCCCACAGTGACTTTTCTCTATCAATGTCTTGCTAATCATACAATTAATTATCCAACCAGTCTCTCTGGTGCTCTCCATGTGGGATCAGGCAGCAAGTAGCCTGAAGCATTCCCTGCTGCCAGGATCTTGTGATGTTTATACCTGCTGATGTCACATTAGTGCAAGCTACACATTAGTTCTGATGCTGCAAACTAGAACTTCTCTGCACATTGAGGTCCTGGAATGTAATCATAAGATATAGGAGAAGAATTAGGCCATTTAGCGCACCTGGTCTATTCCACCATGTTTCTCAACTCTATTGTCCTCCTCCTTCTCCTCCCTGTAACCTTGATCCCCTTACTAATCAAGAACCTATCTAACTTTGTCTTAAAGGCACTCTGATTTGGCCTGTACAGCCTTCTGTGACAAAGAGTTGCACAGATTCAACGCCCCATGGCTGAAAAGAATTCCTCCTCATCTCAGTACTAAAGGGTCATCATTATCACACTCCGGCTGTGCCCTCCATATATAGTCTCTCATATTAGTAGAAATGTCTTCTCCACATCCACTTGATCCAGGCCTCTCTGTATTCTGTAAGTTTCACTGACATCTTCCTCATCCTTCTAAATTCCATCGAGGACAAACCCAGAGTCCTCAACCGCTCTTCACATGACAAGCCCTTCATAGAGTCATACAGAATGGGAACTGACCCTTTGGACCAACCAGTCCATGCCGAGTGTAAGCCCAAACTAAACTCGTCCCACCTACCTGCTGCTGGCCCATATCCCTCCAAACTGTCCTATTCATATAATAATCTAAGTGTCTTTTAAGTGTTGTAACTGTGCCCGCATCCACCACTTTCTCAGGAACTCATTCTGCACATGAGCAGCTATCTGTGTAAAACGTTTGCCCCTCATTTTTTAAATCTATCTCCTCTCACCTTAAAAATACCCTTTCTCCCCCCCCAAGTCTTGAAACCCCCATACAAGGGAAAAGATACCTATGATTAACCCTATCTGTACCTCTCAGGATTTTAATAACCTTTATAACGTCATCTGTCAACCTCCCTGGGTTTATTCTTGTGAATCTCCTCCAAGGCCAGCACATCCCTCCTTAGATATGTGGCCCACAACTGCTCATCATATTCTGAATATGTTCTAATCAGAGCATTATACACACTCAGCAGTACATTCCTGATCTTGTATTCCAGCCTTCTTGAAATGAATGCTAACTTCAACCTGCCAGTTGAATCTATGTGTTAACCGTAAGAGAATCCTTAACAAGGACACGCAAGTTGTTATGTGCTTCAGGTACCTGAACCCTTTTCCAATTTAGAAAATCCTATAACCTCATACTTTTTCATATTGTATTCAGTCTGCCACGTCTTTGCCCACTCTCTTAGCCTGTCCATCTTTTCCGCAGGCTCCCCACTTCTTCAACACTAATTGTCCCTCCATCTATCCTTGTATCATCTGCAAACTTAGCAACAATGCCTTCAGTTGCATTTTCCAAATCATTAATGTATGTTATCGCCAAGGAAATAGTTGAGAAAAGGAAGTTAGCTGTTTGGTTTGCGGTGTGTGCTAGTAGAAAAGAGGGCAGTGCTGTAGCTTGTTGACTGACAAAGGAGAGCTATCACCTGGCTCAACCAGCCTGTATTGAGATAATTGCAATGTGGGTCGCTACAGTGTCTGGGATGAAACACCTTCTTCCTTAACTGCTGAAAAATGTTAGTTATTTTCTGCACTCTGCAAGAGTAAGTGTCACCATCTTTTCTCTTCCAGCTTACACTTGCGGGGTCATCAGTCACTCTCTCATTCCAACACTGCAGCTGTTCATCACAAAGGCTCAAGCACTACAACTCTTGCGATTGCACGCATGTATCCATTCAATGGTTCCCACCCATCTCTTCCTCCCAAACCACTAAGCCCTCCAGCCCCCTCCACATCCTACTCACTTATTAGGGACATCATACCACCATCCCTGCTTGTGCATCGCCATTAACTCCTTTTCTATCAAATTAAGTTTCTCCTTTTGTCCCTTTGCTGGAAAAATTGACCCACCTCCCAGACTGATGATTCCACTACACCTTAATTGACTTGTCTGTTATGCCTGAACTGATTGCACTTGATCTGTGGGACTGACCATGGCTAACTCCTGATCTGGAATTAGATAAGCACTTGACTGACTGTGGTCCCCTTGATGCCATTAGGGCGGTCTCCTTTGACTTTTGGACGTAGCCATGTCTGCCATAGTTGAAGCCACACAGTGTAAGTTGCTGCGCATGTTATTGGTGTGACATTGACATAGGATGGTGCTAGGCAACAACAAGCCCACCCCCTTGATTGTCTGAAATATGATAGGTTGCTTTTCCCTCTACACTAAAATGCAATGCAAGCCACAAAAGCTGGCAGCCAGCTACAAAGTGTGAAGTTAGTGAGCGCTTTAAAAGATGCACGTGTGCCCTTGTTCACAAAGTGACCTGAAGTATGCATGTCATAGGTGTTTCTGGTCCAAAGTGAAGTCTTGTAGGGATGAAGGCAGTGTGTGAGTTGGTCTGACAGTGGACATGATAATGCAGTGACAGTCCCTGACCTGCCAATCCTGACTTGCATGGATGAAATGTGGAGGAGGACATGGAGCGTGAAGGGAAGTTGTGATGAGCAAATGTTTGGATTAAGGCCCAAAGAGACAAGCAGTTAACAATTGGTTATTGTTCTGAATTTCAAGTGAGGAACTGGTGCTGTCTGGGTTTGTTTTTGGGAAAGGAGGGGCTGCATGATTGAGCTATTGATGGGATGTGAATGTGTGGCAGTAAACTGATTAGTGAGATTCTCATTTTATCATTTAAACTTCCAGGGGGAAATTGGGGAAAATGATTCTTAATTAGACATTCTTATTTATCATCTTTGCTGTTTTTTTCAACTTTGTTGCCATTGTCTATGCCACTCAAAGGAGCAGAAAATTCTGCCATTTTTGTCTTGTAATCTTTCTTTTTTAGCTCAGTAGTTTTAGAACAATCCCATTGCCATACAAGCAAAGAAGGTTGGTGATTTCATGTGAGTATTACTTCCGGTGGACACGGGAAGGCATCAGCTATTGGAGTTTTATACTTTGTTTATCCAGGTCATAGAAAGATAAACAATTAGCATTGTCCTCATTGTTTATTATAAATTTTCAACTAGATTTTATCCCAGTTTAGTTTGGTGTTTTTTATGGGCATGATATAGGATGCAAAAATGTGTATGATATTTTGAGACAAAGCAGATTTTTTTTTTGATGTGTTCCAAACCTGTTTATAGTTGGTAATCCCTCCCCTCTTGATTAACATTTGGAATATTTAGGATAGTGGGGGATGGGGGAATGATGGTATTGTGGGCGTGTTTTATGTCAGTTGTCAATGGAATATGCTTGATTATTTTTGAAGTTCCCATCATTCATATTAACTCTGTGATTGTTTTTGAGGTTTTGAAGTAATTTGGTAAGCAAAATGTATCATTGTTACCAGACATATTAATATCTTTCAGATCTCTGTCTTTTTGATAAACCATGGCAGATTGTGATGGTTTGATCGATGAGTGCCCTCTTCTGATACCTCAGAACAAACAGAAGACCGTGTTTGATGGCTTCATTATGGTTAAGGTACAGTACCTATGTTAGAGTGTGATTGGTTAATACCTGCATCACTAACAAATTCAAATTGCAGTTTGTGGAGACCTTTCCTATGAGAGAGCAAACATGATAACTGGGAAAAAAAAGTACTCACTTTGTTTTCTCTCTTTGTTTCCCTTTTTTCCACTCCAACTAAGAAAGCTCATGTTTTATAGCACAAGGAAGCCCATTCTCATTTGACATGAGAAGTCATTGGTGTATAGGATCAAGGAAAACCCAAAGGCTTTCTATAAATATATCAGGAATAAAAGAATGACTAAAGCAAAATTAGGACCAATCAAGGATAGTAGTGGGAAGTTGTGCGTGGAGTCGGAGGAAATAGGGAAGTGCTAAGTGAATACTTTTCATCAGTATTCACACTAGAAAAACACAAGGTTGTCGAGGTGAATATTGAGATATAGTGACTACTAGATTAAATGGGATTGAGGTTCACAAGGAGGAGCTGTTAACAATTCTGGAAAATATAAAAATAGACATGTCCCCTGGGCCGGATTGGATTTATCCTAGGATTCTCTGGGAAGCTAGCGAGGAGATTGCTGAGCCTTTGGTGTTGATTATGTCATCATTGTCTACAGGAATAGTGCCAGAAGACTGGAGGATAGCAAATGTTGTTTCCTTGTTCAAGAAGGGGAGTAGAGACAACCCTGAAAATTATGGACCTGTGAGCCTTTCTTCAGTTGTGGATAAAATGTTGGAAAGGGTTATAAAAAATAGGATTTATAATCATCTAGAAAGGAATAAGTTGATTGGAGATGAGGATCTAAAATATGGATTTAGGCTTTTGTCAGGAGCAACCATTTTAATGCATGCTTTTACTAACTACAAAATGGCTTCTTAATGCAAGTAACATAAAATAATGTAACAAAATGGCTTCTAGGAGCAATGGCCTCTAACTCTGCTGAAAACTGCAGTCCTGAACTGATTGAAAGTGATTAGCAAACAATGCCCTGTTCATAGTATGAATTAACTGAGCAAGATATGACATTATTAAAATATCCGAGCTGGTCTTGTCGACCCAGATGGAGAGAGATTAAAAACATGCAAACAAGTCAGTTCCCAGGAAAAATCATTGGCTTAATTTTATGTCTATTTGTCATTTTATTGGAGTTGTGGGCGGCACGGTGGCACAGTGGTTAGCACTGCTGCCTCACAGCACCAGAGACCCGGTTCAATTCCCGCCTCAGGCGACTGACTGTGTGGAGTTTGCACATTCTCCCCGTGTCTGCGTGGATTTCCTCCGGGTGCTCCGGTTTCCTCCCACAGTCCAAAGATGTGTGGGTCAGGTGAATTGGCCATGCTAAATTGCCCGTAGTGTTAGGTAAGGGGTAAAATGCAGGGGTATGGGTGGGTTGCGCTTCGGCGGATCGGTGTGGACTTGTTGGGCCAAAGGGCCTGTTTCCACACTGTAAGTAATCTAATCTAATCTAGTTTCGAAATTAAGTCTGTTCTGTTTAAGAGACCTAGAAAAGTTGTTTGTGTTTTAAGATTGTGTGCAGCTTTTGCAGAGTACACAGAGGTACTTAACCCTTGCATTGCTGGATAACCTATGTCCAGCGTCGTAATAAATTGTTAAAACTTGCTAAAGGAGACCGAGCACTAGTGTTTATTTGACTGATCGCAGAACTGAGAGGCCCCTCTTTGGAGTCCAAATTTACAGGGATAGTCCACATGGTTTTGAGAAGGGTAGGTGATGCCTCACAAACCTTATTGAGTTCTTTCAGAAGGTGACCACACAGGTGGATGAGGGTAAAGCGGTTCATGTGGTGTATATGGATTTCAGTAAGGCATTTGATAAGGTTCCCCACGATCGATGGGCTATTACACAAAATATGGAGGCATGGGATTGAGGGTGATTTAGGGGTTTGGATCAGAAAATGGCCGGCTGAAAGAAGACAGAGGATGGTGGTTGCTTGGAAATATTCATCCTGGAGTTCAGTTACTAGTGGGGTTCCACAAGGATCTGTTCTGGGTCCACTGTTGTTTGTCACTTTTATAAATGACCTGGATGAGGCGTAGAAGGATGGATTCATAAATTTGCAGATGACACTAAGGTCGGTAAAGTTGTGGATTGTGATGAAGGATATTGTAGGTTACAGAGGGACATAAATAAGCTGCAGAGCTGGGCTGAGAGATGGCAAATGAAGTTTAATGTGGATAAGTGTGAGGTGATTCACTTTGGAAGGAGTAACAGGAATGCAGAGTACTGGGCTAATGGTAAAATTCTTGGTAGTGTAGATGAGCAGAGGGATATCCGTGTCCATGAACATACATCCCTCAAAGTTGCCACGCAGGTTGATAGGGTTGTTAAAAAGGCATATGATGTGATAGCTTTTACTGGTAGAGGGATTGATTTCGGAGCCACGTGGTCATGCTGCAGCTGTACAAAACTCTCTAGTGCAGCCACACTTAGAGTATTGCTGACAGTTCTGGTCACTGCATTGTAGGAAGGGAGTGGAAGCTTTGGATAGGGTTCGGAAGAGATTTACTGGGATGTTGCCTGGTATGGACAGAACGTCTTATGAGGTAAGGCCGAGGGACTTGAGACTGTTTTCATTGGAGAGAAGAAGATTGAGAGGCGACTTAGTTGAGGCATATAAGATAATCAGAGGGTTAGATGGGTTGGATTGTGAGACCCTTTTGTCGTCTAATGGCAATCATTCACACAAGGGAACATAGCTTTAAATTGAGGGGTGATAGAGATGGGGCAGATTTCAGAAGTAGTTTCTTTATTCAGAGTAGTAGGGGTGTGGAACGCACTGTCTGCAACAGTAGTAGACTCGCCAACTTTAAGGGCATTTAAATGGTCATTGGATTGGCATATGGATGAGAATGGCGAATAGTGTAGGTTAGATGGGCTTCAGGTTGGTTCACAGGTCGGCACAACATCGAGGGCTGAAGGGCCTGTACTGCGCTGTAATGTTGTATCTTCTATGTTCAGATTGTCATTCCTGAAGAAAGCTATTGCCTCATAGTTGTATCCTTTTCACGAACTCTTTTTTTTTGTTTTCCTTTTCAAATATTTGCCAATTTTCTTTTAAATGCATTTTGCTTAGACTGACCCATTAAAGCAAAACATCTCCTAATATGATGCATTTAACAAAACATAACTCTAACCTTTTCATCAACGTTTGGTGATAATCTTATGTGTCATGATCACAACTCATTGATGAAGAGAAATAACATTACCTATTTGTTATCAAAATCTTACATAATTGTGAATATCTTTATCAGACCTCCTCTTAATCCTCTATCATGAATTAAACTTCTTGCCCCTGTTAATTCATCTCTAGTGGATTGTCTCCAGGGCATTCACGTTATTCTTAAAGTAGAAATTCAAAATTGGACATAATCTTACTGCAGCTTTTATTCATATAGTTAATTGATTTAGATGTAGCATTTTTTTTGCCTCTGTACTGTGCTATTTATAAAACCTAGGATTTCAAATGTTTTTAAATGTAGCTTTATTGATTTGACCTTCATTTTTAAAGGTGCAATTATTGTGAATTCCTGAATCTTTGTGTCCTTTTATTCTTTTCAATGTATTACCATTTTTTAAAATCGTTTTATATCTATTTTCTTGCCATAACTTTTCTTTTCATTTATCAGGCATTTTCCTCCCCATTTATCCATAACGATGAAAACTGTACAATTTGTATGTGAATGCCATTTTTAGAATTTTGATGTCAAAATGACAGTAGATGGCTGTTGGTTACTCCTGTGATGGGTTTCCTTATGAATACATAAAGACAAAGTTTTTGGGTCCTGAATTTGACATAAAGGCAGGTAGGTAACTGCAGACCCCCTGTTTACTGTTGGGTTCATGGCCAATAGGGTTAAAATTTAAGGCCATTAGTTTTGTTTCTGGTTCGGAGGAATTGAGGATTGAGCAAGCTTTTTTAATTTACGTTCAATTCGGACAACACCAGAGTTGAGTTCAGAAGCAAACTTACTTTATCTCCTAGGAGTTCAGTACAGTTAAGAGAACCAATTACCTCTCCGGAAGGGCTTAATTTGTGAATCTTGCAAACTAGGAATGTTTGGTTAGAAAACAACAGTGTGTTAGAACTGAGAAAGTTTTTAGATTCTTGGATTTGTGAAAAGTTCACGAAGGCAGATTTGGAAAGCACCACAAGACTGTCTTCACATTTCATGGCAAAGATACTGTAAGGCATTGATTAAGTAGAAATTGAAAGAGTTAGGATAGTGGTGTTATTTCTTTGGATTTGAGTCTTTGTAACAGATTGCTTTGGGGAACACTACTTTGTGTGTTTTTATGATAATTCTGTCTTTTATATTTCACTTATTTTTTTCTCTCTATTCAGTTCAAGAAAATCCGTAGTATTGTGTGAATATGTATCGGTAACAAACCATCACATTACTAAAATAACACAAAAATATGATCGATCAAGCAAGGTTTAATTCTGTTATCTGTCTTGTTCAGTAGTGCCATTAACTGAAATCGTGACAAAACCTCCTCCTGGAGTTGCTACAATTGTCTTCAATCTGCCACGGTCCCGCTTTTATTTTGCCTTCATGTTTTGTTGCTATCTTTCTACAAGTCTTTCACTTGATATAATGGATTTGGAAAGAGAATAACAGATTCTCCAAATGAACTCCCAAGGGACTCTACTGCAAATTATCTATCATGTAAATAAAGTACTTGCCATGCTTCCACATGCCCTTTTAAAAAGTCTTTGTCTTAATGGTTCATTCACATGATTAAGGGCAAACATGTCATAATAATACAAGCCTATTTTTTGTCACCCTTGAGGTTATCTATTTTGTACCGAGAAAGGATACCTTCTAGATGGTATGTAGTTAAATATAGTGAATGTTGAGTTCTTTGAAGAAATAACAAAGAGGATTGATTAGGGCAGAGCAGTAGATGTGATCTATATGGACTTCAGTAACGCTTTTGACAAGGTTTCCTATGGGAGACTGGTTAGCAAGGTTAGATCTCGGAAAAGAGGGAGAACCATTTGGGAACACAACTGGCTCAAAGGTAGAAGACAGAGGGTGGTGGTGGAGGGTTGTTTTTCAGACTGGAGGCCTGTGACTAGCGGAGTGCCACAAGGATCAGTGCTGGGACCACTACTATTTGTCATTTACATAAATGATTTGGAAGTGAGCATAAGAGGTACGGTTAGTAAGTTTGTAGATGACACCAAAATGGAGGTGTAGGGGCCAGCAAAGAAGGTTACCTCAGATTACAACAGGATCTTGACCAGATGGGCCAATGAGCTGAGAAGTGGCAGATGGAGTTTAATTCCAATAAATGCGAGGTGCTGCATTTTAGGAAAGCAAATCTTAACTTAATGGTAAGGTCCTAGGGAGCATTGCTGAACAAAGAGACCTTGGAGTGCAGTTTCATAGCTCCTTGAAAGTGGAGTCGCAGGCAGATAGGATAGTGAAGAAGGCATTTGGTATGCTTTCCTTTATTGGTCAGAGTATTGAGTACAGGAGTTGGGAGGTCATGTTGCGGCTGTACAGGATATTGGTTAGGCCACTGATGGAATATTTTGTGCAATTCTGGTCTCCTTCCTAAAGGAAAGATGTTGTGAAACTTGAAAGGGTTCAGAAAAGATTTACAAGGGTGTTGCCAGGGTTGGAGGATCTGAGCTACAGGGAGAGGCTGAACAGGCTGGGGCTATTTTCCTTGGAGCGTCGGAGGTTGAGGGGTGGCCTTATAGAGGTTTACAAATCATGAGGGGCATGGATAGGATAAATAGACAGAATCTTTTCCCTGGGGTCAGGGAGTCCAGAACTAGAGGGCATAGGTTTAGGATGAGAGGGGAAAGATATGAAAGAGATCTAAGAGGCTACATTTTCACACAGAGGGTGGTATGTTTATGGAATGAGCTGCCAGAGGAAGTGGTGGAGGCTGGTACAGTTGCAACATTTAAGAGGCATTTGGATAGGTATATGAATTGGAAGGGTTTGGAGGGATATGGGCCTGGTGCTGGCAGGTGGGACTAGATTGGGTTGGGATATATGGACGGGTTAGACCGAAGGCTCTGTTTCCATGCTGTACATCTCTCTGACTCTATGTGGAGGTTCAGTTGCACAGACTTATAAAATGTCACAAAAAAATGCAGAAAATAATCAAGAAAGCTAATGGACAAGAGTACAAGGATGTAGAATTTTGCTGCATTTATAAAACTCCTGGTCACGCTCCACTTGGAATGCTGTGAGCAGGAAGGATATATTGGCCTTAGTGGGAGTACAATGTTGATTCACAAGAATGACACCCGGACTTCAGGGGAAGTAATGAGGAGAGAATATACAAATTAAGCCTGTTTTGTCTAAAATTTAGAAGGTTGAGAGCGGTTCTGAGCAAAATCTTCAAGATAGTAACAAGAAAAGATAGGGTAATAAAGATAAACTATTTTCACTGCTTGGGGATTTAAGAACTAGTGGCATAGTCTAAGAATTAGGTCCAGATTGTTCAGGAGAGATGTTAGAAACCACTTCTATTCACAAAGGGTGGTTAATGTTTGGAACTCTTCCACGCACAGCTGTGGATACTGAATTAGTTATTAATTTTTCATCTGAGATACGTAAACTTTGTAAAGCAATCGCATTTAGGTGTATGGGCCAAAGGCTGGTACACACAGTCAGGCCATAGACCTGCCATGATCTCAATGGTGGAATATACTTGAGGGGCTGAATGACCTACCCCTGTTTCTATACCCCTGTTTTTAACCCTCAAGTGTAGCACTTATCTAAGCTCTCTTGTGTTCTCAGTCACATTATTTGCATGTGGCTTTCAAATATATTTTGAAAGCTGTACACGTAACTTTTATCATTGTTCAGAATGTCCATTTGTATTCTCGACAAAGTGTATAAAAGTATTTGATTTCAACTTCCCAGAGTTCTCCAAGTTAATTCTTCTTAGTGACGATTTTCAAAGAAAAATTTGTTGTGAGATTTTCTTTACTTGTCTCTGCCAGTTAAAATGGGCAGTGATGCTGTTATCACTTGTTAATCTGCTTTTCTGTGAACAGTGTATCTGAAAAAAGAACTAATCAATGGATGGATTTCAACAAAACCTGCTATATCGATGGGGAAGAATGGATTAGTTTTTGGCGTAGATGTGGGTTTAGATTCTAGAAATTTTCAAACAATCATTTAACATTGGGAAAGAGAGAAAATTACCTTTTTTAAAATTAGAATATTATGTGTTGCTTTATTTGTAATGTTAAATTCTTTTAGAATATTTTAGATTGTCTTAGCTGATGTGATGTGTATTTTCAAAGCTATTAAAATATGAGCAGAGATTTCAGTGCATTGTTGAGTGTGGCTTGGTTTGAAGTCTCCTCAGTGAGGTGGAAGCTTGTAATAACAATATATTTTTTTCCGTTTTGTAGTTACAGAGATCAGTCATCAGATTAAAGATTAAACTATAATAATGTTAACATGGTCTGTTGGAAGTGTGCACTGTACTGAGTGTCCTCTTCTCTTGTTATTGTTTTGGGGCTAGCTATTTTGACTGCTGCCAATACACAACTGTAGTTGAGTGGTTAGCACTACTGCCTCACAGCGTCAGGGTCCCGGGTTTGATTCCAGCCTTGGATGAACGTCAGGCTGTGTGGACTTTGCACGTTCTCCCTATGTGTGCATGGGATTCCATTGGTGCTGCAGATTCTTCCCACAGTCTAATGATGTGTAGATTAAGTGGATTGGTCATGGTGAATTGCCCATTAATGCAATTGCCCAATTATGAGGATAGAGTAGGAGTCTTGAGCTGGATGGGATACTGTTTGGAGGTTCGGTGCAAACTTAGTGAGCTGAATGACTTTTTTCCTGCACTGTAAAGATTCTATGATTTATAATAGGTTTATTAACCACTTCTTTAAAATAAATAGCCTAATTCTAGCTCCACAATGTTCCTGCCATGCTGTTTGTACAGAATTGTCATTTATTAGGTCTTTAGTAAAATGATGTTTAACTGATATCGTATGGCCTCTATCATCCTAACTTTCTTTAATTAACTGTATTACTGGTTGAGAATTTCAATAAACATTGTAATAATTAGGCAGCCAGCAGTTTATCTTCACACATTTCAGTTGGCTAGGTTCAGGTTGAGTTGGTACTAGAATCATTAAGCTTCATTACATAATTGTCTTTAACCGCAGCCACTGGATCCAGGAGCTGTGAATAAAAATGCATCTCCAGTGTGCTCACTGACTCCCAGCCACAAAAATCAGTGCTAACAATAGAATATGCTGAACTTCAGTTATTGCATCAGCAGTTCAGATCAGCCCTTATCTGAGGAACTGCTTACTCTGAAATTGTTTGGGATACTGCCTTTTTAAATTCACTTCTGCAGTGGTAGATGGTGCAAATCCTGTACATAATGTCAGCTTGAAATACTCTAGTCGCTAATGCAGAACTGTGTTTCAGGAGGCCCATTTGCTGGTTTTAACGCTAGTAGCTTTGTTGAATATTGGGAGTGAGTGCATAATATTGTTAACATTCATCTGGGAGCTCTGGTTGTTTTCACTGAAATGTAGGCTGGTACATGGTGGAGTTGTGAAGAAGCTATTGATTTTTCCCAACAAAGGGAAGTGCTGCTGAAAAATCTCAATTACCCACAAATTTGTTATTCTTCGGAGATTAATTGGTCCACTCTTTGGTGGATAATCCCCTGAACTTTATTTATTTTAATAGGGCTTCTTTGCATTTTTAACTTCTTTCTGACCGATGTCACATTAAAAGAACACTGCTATGATTTGACTATAATGAAAAGGAATTTTGTATTATCTTTTTAAATATATCCTTTCTTTTGACTGCACCTTTTACAGGACAAAGAGTTTCGTATAAGAATTCTGTTGCCAGAACAGAAATGTTTGCGAAATGCAAGGTATGGATTTTTTAATTTCAATTACAGCATTTGTACTGTGTTTTGATATTTGCCACCTTGGCTTAGTTACAAAGCTCCTGAAGAATTTGAGCTAACCTAGGCTGGTTTTTCAGTGCAATAAATGAGGGTGTACTGCATTGGTAGGTACTATCCTTCAGTTGGTCTTAAATTGAGGTCCATCCAAGATTCAGTGATCTTCCTAATTTAAAGAAAATCTTGTATATCTGTAGCACCTTTCACTATCTGGGGCACCACAAAGCAGATTTCAGTCAGTATACCTGTGTACAGCTTTGCAGTGTCAACCATTGTTATAATGTAGGAAACATGTCAGCTAATTTGTACACAGCAAGTTCCTAAAAGAGATAAAAACAAGCATGTGAGTTTGTTAGGTAAGGAGTGGAGAGGGTGCCAAAGAGAACTGTGCTGTTTAAACAATGATACTTCCTCCACTTGAGAAAGTAGGAGGAGTCTCAGTTTGATGTCTCATCCGAAGATGGCATCTGTGCAAGCATTCTCTTCATGGTATATGCAGTACTGGCATACACAATAGTATTCAAATTTCAGAATTGGGTGATGAACCTACATTCTTCTGACTTGTGGTGACATAATTCTGTTGAGCTATCTTTGGTAACTGAAGAATGCTTAGGTGGTGGAGAGCATTCATCATGTTTTGACCACTGATTTGCCCACCACAAATATGACTAGTACTGTGTCAATTGGCTTCCACATTTGTTTATAGCCATAGCAACTCCATGAAGCCTGTGCATAAAGATGAAGACATTTCCAGTAATACAATAAGATGCTGAATAAATCTTTCTGTTTAAGACCATAAAATGTTTTGGGTTTATTTATAGATGGTGTGATGCTACTGTGACTTTAAAAGGTGTTTTTGTTCTTTGTTTTAAAAAAAAGAGAGCCAATTCAGTAAACAGATTGTGAGACCTTGGATTTTTTTTTAATATAACGTAGAAGTAGAAGTAGCTCAAACATGTGGATTCGGGCTTCCACAGAACCAGGGTTTTAGTTTAGCTTTCAATAATTCGCATTTTGAAACTGCCATACATCTCCCCCTTCTGTAGCAAAATGTTTGAGTTCTCTGTCTGCCAAAAATTTCTCTTGATGTTCTTTCCAACTGGATTGTATGTGAGACAATTTATTTTACTGAATTTGCCTTTACCAAGGATATGTTTATGAGGTGTTACTATATTGGAACAGTTGCTACTTAATACAATAATAAAATTATTTAACTACTAAGTTTGCCAACAGTTAAAGTTAGATCAGTTTTTTTTTGTATTTTATTTGTAGAGTAAGAGTAAAGTGTGACTTGCTTAAAGCCGAGTAATGTAATCAGTCAAATTACATTTGTAATATTGCACCTTAATTTTGCCGTTAAATAAGAAAAAGTTAGGGTCAAAGCTACTTCCTTGGTATATTTGAAGGGAGTTTGGTCTGGTCCATAGCAGTAACCTCTAGGATCTTGCACCAAATCTAGATTATGGAAATATCCCCATTGCAAGATACCTAACAGATTAATCCTCTGTCAGAACTGGAAACTGAAAGTCGAGCAAGCGTTTTAATAATGATGGGATGAAAGAAAAATGGGGTGGAGAGGGTGTCTCAAGATATTCCAAAGCAGTGTAGTGTTACAACCCAGGGTAAACTCTTCTGCTTAATTTAAATCAGCGACACAGAAAGGATTTATCCCATGCAGTAATCGGTGAAAATTTGAGAGGCCAAGAGCTATTTAAAGTAAAAATGAACAACTTTATTTCTTAAAGTATAACAGAGAATGATTAACTAACAACTATTTACAAATCCTTCTTCTAACCAATCTTTTACCTTCCCCTTCTACAATACTAGCCCAATAAAACTCCCGATTAAGATTTACAAAACACATCTTTTTATCTCAAAAACAGGCAGCTTTCCATTCTTCTCTGTATTCCAGTCTTCTTTTCTTCTTGGGGATTCTGCTTCATAGGTTACTGATCAATAAAGGTACCTTTAAGAGAGCTATTTTTTTTCAGGCAGTCTTTACATGCTGGTGGCTTGGCAGTTCTCCTCCAAACTGTTCAATCTTTTCCAGTCTTAAACCCCCCAAAACATCGGATTTTGTCATTGGCTTTTAAGTTTGTCAATATGCTAAATTCAAACTGTATTGAAGTTTGATATTTTTGGGGGTATATTTAAACTGATTGACCTAATTTAAATCTGTTGTTTGTCTCCAGGCAACCAGCTACCCTAGCTACTCCATAGCTGGATCACAGAATCATAGAGTGTAAAGCATGGAAACAGATCCTTCAGTCCAAGTCATTTATGCCGATCAGATATCCCAACTCAATTTAGTCCCATGTGCCAGTACCCGACCATATCCCTCCAACCTCTTCCTATTCATATACCCATCCTGATGCCTTTTAATTGTTGCAATTGTACTGGCCTCCATTACTTCCTCTGGCAGCTCAGTCCATACACGCACCACCCTCTATGTGCAAACTTTGCCCCTTAGGTCTCTTTTATATCTTTCCCCTCTCACCTTAAACCTAGGCCCTCTAGTTCTGCACAACCCCACCCCAGCAAGAGATATTGTCTATTTATCCTATCCATGCTCCTCGTGATTTTATAAACCTCTATAAGGTCATCCTTCAGCCTCGGACGCTGCAGGGAAAACAGCCCCAGCCTGTTCAACCTCTCCCTGTAGCTCAAATCCTCCAACCCTGGTAACGTTCTTGTAGATCTTTCCTGAACCCTTTCAAGTTTCACAAGATCCTTCCGATAGGAAGGAAACCAGATTGCATGCAATATTCCAAAAGTGGCCGAACTAATGTCCTGTACAGCTGCAACATGACCACCTAATTCCTGTACTGAATACTCTGACCAATAAAGGACAGCATACCAAACGCCTTCTTCACTATCCTATCTGCCTGCGACTCTACTTTCAAGGGTCTATGAACCTGCATTCCAAGGTCTTTTTGTTCAGCAACACTCCCTAGGACCTTACCATTAAGTGTATAAATCCTGCTAAGATTTGCTTTCTCAAAAGCACCTCGCATTTATCTAACTTAAACTCCATCTGCCACTTCTCAGTCCATTGGCCCATCTGATCAAGATCCTGTTGTAATCTGAGGTAACCTTCTTTGTTGTCCACTACACCTCCAATTTTGGTGTCATCTGCAAACTTACTAATTATACCTCTGTTCTTGACCACTATTGTAAATTTTATCTTCCTGTGGACTGATAATGCCTTGATGAGTTATCAACTCATGCACTCTTTTACCGAAGTGATGAAGCCTGTATGTCGTTGTATTTCTTGTAAAATTCTGCAATTTGTAACTTGAAAATTACTAAATTTGTATTCTTTTATTTTTATGCTTTTAATCTCTTGAAGACTTCAATGTAGCTGGCAGTTAAAACAAGTCTTGCGAGGATACCAGCACATAGTAAAGCAGGTAATGTGCAAAATAATGACTGCAGTAGCGTAATAAAAATTTAGAGGTAGTATAAATTGTCTTTGAATGGAAAAATGATATATTTGAATATAATTTACCTTACTAAAGGAGAAGTACACAATTACAAAACAAAATTGACACCATTAATATGAACACAAGGAACAGCAGAAATTAATAAGCATGGAATTTTTCAGATTATAGCAGGTTAAATTAGAGTATTTTTTAATGACATGTAATTTGCTGCCATGCTTTTTGATCGACTTATGAAGGCTGAGGTGTAGTCCATAAGTGAATCAAAACTAAATAGCTACTTGAGAACGCATTATTATTAATTAGATCGTAATACTTCGTCTGAAAAATAAAACAATGTATTCAATGTTTTAAGCTAGAAATAGTAGCTAGGTGTTTGTAGTTCATCTTTCAACATTTCTTGCTATTATTTATAGCATAATAAATGGATGCAACATTGTCTATTTGTTGGTTAAACAGCACTAATCTCTTCAGTTCACACACATCCCTATTTATGTTCAGATATCAGACCACATCAAAGTAGACAGTTCATAGCCCTGAGACAGTATTGCTATTTCTATGTAAAGATGTTTATCTCATTAAAAAGGAAAGTTCTGTGCTGATGAGTAACTGTATTTATCAAAGTCTGTCAACTGACTTGTCTAAATCATGTAATGAATTTCTTTCTGGGAAGGTATTGGAAACCAGAAAAGTATTACCGGTATTCATGTTGTTGATTTATTACTCCCCCCCCACATATGATAACAATAAGATACATATGGAGCAGGAGAAAAGGCAACATGTATATTAGATACTTATAATCCAATCAAATCTTATGCACTGTATTGCACCATCAGTCACTGAAAGAACATTTGACCATTTTCCTTTTCTCCACCAGAGACTGCAACACTGCTCTGACTTGGTCAGTTTCATGTTGGAATTCAAGACTGTTTTGGTGAGTACAAGGGGTGGGACATAAAGAGCAGAGCTGTATAAAACTTCATTTTTATAATTTACTTATTTTTTTCAACAACTTGATTAATCAATTCTATACTCCAGCCAAATAGCTCAGATTTTGCATTCTCTTGAATGCAGGGAAGAAACATATTATTCTCATTCTAAGCTTTGCTGCATTTAAATTTCACTGTATAACTTTGGGGATGCATTTTAATACCAAGTGCATCTAAATTGGGAAATCCATATCATTACCTTTTTTTCCAAAAAAATCCATGTTTGAATGCATTATAGATTGTCAATATACTATCATGGCTTCCACTCTTGAAACATATTCATCATTCCTGGAAGAAAGTTTCACATGTCACATGGAAAGGTAGATGGGCCAATGGGCTGAGGAGTGACAGCTTGGGTTTAATTTAGATAAATATGAAGTGCTGCATTTAGGAAAGACAAATCAGGACAGGACTTGTACACTTAATGGTAAGGTCCTGAGGAGTGTTGCTGAAGAGAGTGTTGCTAAAGAGACCTCTGAGTGTAGGTTCATGGTTCCTTGAAAGTGAAATCACTAGTAGAGAGGATAGTGAAGAAGGCATTTGGTATGCTTACCTGTATTAGTTAGTATGTCAATTATAGGACTTAGAAGAACATGTTGTAGCTGGACAGGACATTAATTAGGCCACTTTTGGAATGTGTGTGCAATTCTGGTCTCCCTGCTTTGGGAATGATGCTGTGAAACTTGCAAGGGTTCAGAAAGGATTTACAAGGATGTTGCCAGGGAGAGACTAAATAGACTGGAGCATCGGAGACTAAGGATTAGAAGTTTGTAAAATCATGATGTGCATGGATAGAGTAAATAGACAAGGTCTTTTGCCCAGGGTTGGGAAATCCAAAGCCAGAGGGCATAGGTTTAAGGTGAGAGGGGAAAGATTTAAAAGGGACCTAAGGGGCAACTTTTACTACAGAGGGCGGTGTGTGTATGGAATGAGCTGCCAGTGGAAATGGTGGAGGCTAGTTCAATTACAACATTTAAAAGGCATCCGGATGGATGGATGAGTATGAAGTGTTGAGAGGGATATGGATGAAATGCTGGCAAATGGGACTAGATTAATTTAGGATATCTGGTCAGCATGGGTGAGTTGGACCAAAGTGTCTGTTTTTGTGCTGTATATCTCTGATTCTGTGACTGATTCCAAAATCATCTTGTCACTTTTAAAAAAGTACTTATGAAGATTGAAAAGGGAGGTATGATAGCCAGTGAGATGTAGCAGCAACTTTCACCATATTACACATTCCTAATTGACTTGCAAGTGATATTTTGTTGAGCTGGCTAGAAAACTCTTTGCAAGTTACTACTTTTGTAATCATCATCTTCTGTGTTGAGTAATGAACGTTTTGCAGACGCTCCAATTCCATATAAGGCCATCCCTAATTTCTGAATTATGAATTTGTGAGATCAGCTTTGTTATTTGATCAATTTGTGATTATCGAGGAAAATATTTAAATACAAGCAACATAGATTAATATAGTCAAATAGATAATTTTAAAAACCTGAAGTATTTCAGGTGAGCAATGGATTATATGCTTTTCTTAATTTGGATGCAGGTGCAGTAAGAGTTGCATGCAAAGGTCTAAACTGATGTTGTAAACCTCTGGAAATTTAGAACCCTATAGTAACTGCATGAACCTAACCAAATTCAGCCCTGGGTGCTCAATAGGTATTTAATCTGATCAGTAAAAGCGGGGATTGCTTTAATCTTTGTATATTGGCTGTTTTTGGAAATGGACACTTCTAGTCCATGGAACACCTGAAGTGAGTAAGAAAGAATTATTGAACAATATGTTTCCTACGCAGTGACATATTCTTTGCATCATGGTCACATGCTGATAAATCTCATTGGTTAAAAGAGCTTTCTGGTTTTTCTTGACTCCTAATTATAATGAGTTGATATTACTCCCTGCTACAATTGAATGCTGTATGAAAAGGAATCCAAGAATAAAATTTGACAACAGGACCTATAATTGAAAAATTAGCAAAAGTCTTTTGTAAAATAAAACTAAGATTGCTGAAAATGTGAGCAAGTTGTTTAAATTCCTTTAAAAGGTTAATTTTATTGCATGTAACTTAAATGAATTATTAACTCTGATTAGTGGTTGGTGATTTGCTTTGAAGGTTTTTGCCAAAGGAACTTGCTCCTAGGTGGCCCAAGTTCACCCACATTGGAAAACATTTTTCTTCTTTTCTCTTTCCCCTCTGTTGTGTAATGCCTCATCAGAAGGTACAGCCAAGAACACTTGGGACAATTGCAAATCTAAGTCTGTGAATTATTTCATAGTATGAAACGCATTGTGAAAAAGTGCTGTGTTTTGATCAGTAATTTGTATATTTTAAAGTATGCTTTCTGGCTTCACTCGAACTTGCACAGTTACTCAGCTATAAAGTTGAAGATGGCCACATTAAAAATAAACTCTCTTAACTGTTTAATGGCAAAGAGTATTGCAACTTACAAGATTAACCTCCTTGGAACTGGAATCATCCCTTGTGATTTTCCACACTTGACTTACCCATGAGTATGTAGCTTTGTTTAATAGGAAGGCAATACTGCATTCACAACTTGGGTAACTTACTAAAGCAATTATAGTGGCAGCAGTCATTGAAAATGAACTTATTTTGTCTCACCAAATGTCTGTTACTCTTTAACTTGTCATCACGATATCTAAAACTATAATAAAGCAGAAAATACTGGAAATATTTTGCAAGTCTGGCAACATCTGTGGAAAGAAAAAACAAAGTTAGCATTTTGGATCTGATGGAATGTCCTAAACGTGAAATGTTAACTTTGTTTTTCTCTCCAAAGGTTCTGTCAGACCTGTTGAGTATTTCCAGCATTTAAATTTGTAGCATCTGCAGTATTTTGATTTTTTTTGTTTCCTTAAATTGTAGTTATTTATTGAAACATTTCTTTTACTCATGCAGGGTTCTCAAACTATGTTAATTTGAGTAAAATATTGAAATCTTGGGCTGATGTAACTTCACTTCAGCCTCATGGTGAATTTTTGAGTTGAGCCTTTATTGGTTAAGATAAATGTATTGATGGTATGGGACTGTTAAACGAGAGTAGCAGTGTAAAGTGGACGTACTCATGAAAAGAAAAGTTAATCAAGCTCTCAATTTTGCCCTCTTTTACATCTCCCTTTTTAAAAATTTCAATAGAAGATTGACTGGAGATAAAAATTAGGGATGTGAAATGGATGGTCAATTTCATTCTACCAGTTTTACACTCTAGCACAAAGTCTAGACCTTTTATGACTGATTAATGTCCCATTGTAATTTCTCCATGTTGTATGTGATTAAAAATAAAGGGCTGAATTTTACAGCAGGTTTCAGGATCCTAAAGTTGAGCTTAAAAGTGGGTCCTTAGCTTGGAAACTCGACCATTATCTCCTAAAAGGCCACTCTTCCAAAATTCAACTTCCTATCAGCCTGTTGATTTGCATTGGCTCCCAGTCTGGTTTGACTTTAAAGATTTTCAGTGTCAAGATTAGAGTGGTGCTGGAAAAGCACAGCAGGTCAGACAGCATTGGAGAAGCAGGAAAAATTGACGTTTAGGGGAAAAGCCCTTCATCAGGAATTCATTTCCTGATGAAGGGCTTTTGTCTGAAACGTCGATTTTTCCTGCTTCTCGGATGCTGCCTGACCTGCTGTGCTTTTCCAGCACCACTCTAATCTTGACTCTGATCTCTAGCATCTGCAGTACCCACTTCTGCCTTTAAAGATTTTCATCATTCTTTTAAAATTCCTCCATAACTTAGCTCCTCCTTATCTCTAACCTTGTCCAGCTCTTCACTCCTCAGTGATATGTGCTCTCCTTCAATTCTGGCCTTTTTTGGTCATTCAGAATCTTTAATGCTCCACTATTGTATGAACCTTCAATTCCCCTGATTCTAGATTTTGGAGTTCCCTCTCTAAAGTTTTTTTGACCTTCTAAGCTTTCTGCCTTTAAATTTGATCCTTAAAACATCTTGGCCAAGGTTTTGCTCATGTGTCCTGATAACCACCCTGTGAGGTTCAATGTCACAGTTTGTGCTGTAATGCTCCTGCAAACAAACGTTGTGGGTTCAAGGCACTTAATAAATTTAAGTTGGTAGACATGCCGCTGTAGTCTTTTTTCAGTTGTGCATTCTTCTTTTTTGAATGTAAACTTCTTCAGTTTGTCACACATTTCTTAAGGTTTGATGCCTCATATGAAGTGGGACTGGTTCTGCCAGTTTCATTTGAGATCTTCTGAAGAATTGCTACAATATTGCTGCAAAGTATGCCATCTAGCAGCCAAATCAAGAACTGAAGTCACTCAATGAAGGCTGCCAAGTTTGAATGCAGAAACTATCATGTAAGAGCACAAGGAAATGGAGTAGGAGAAGGCCATTTGGCTTTCGAACCTGCTCTGTCATTGAGCTGAAGCACAACTGCTCCACCTCAGGTCAATATTCCCATAGTATTATTCAATTCCATTTAGTACCTACTGATCTCTAACATGAATATACTCAATGAGTGAATTTCCATACCTTTGGGATGAGAAGACATTTTTTTCGCATAGCTCTAATAGGTAACCCTTTATTTGGACTGTAACCCCTAAGACTCCCTAAGCAATGGATAGTTTGCTTGGCAGTTTAACATGCTATTATGGGTTTATCATTGAAGGTTTCTATAAAGTTGCTACTCACCTCAACTCTTTGAAGGCAGAAAACAATTTCTATTTTTTTTCAATAAATGATTCCAACAATGATTGCCTCTGAAGCAAAATCGCTTGCTGACTCAGTTAAATAGTTGAAATACTTTATTGAGAGTTATTAAGAAATTATGGAGTATAACAAAACATAATTTCAACTTGTTTACTGCCAGGTCATTCTGTCAACCCAATGCACTGCAGTTTTGTAATCTATAAAATTTAGACTGGTATGGTAAATGTGTTGTGGATAATTACTGAAGAATGACTTCTTAATTTTGTAGGAAATTGCATTAAGGAACAAAAATGACCTGGCAGCTCCTCCTCCTCCACAATATTATGCACAGCTTATTAAAGAAATTGAAAGTTTGGGTTGGGATAAGTAAGTTGCAGTTTCTTTCAATTCAGTTATTATGATTGAATTCATGCACATTTATAACTATAAAGTTTTATTATTATTGTCTGTGTAAAACACTTATTTCTAGTTTACTTGCATGTATGCTTTTTAAAAGAAATATGTCTGTATATACGTACTGATCTTTATCAATCGGTTCAACTGTCATGGTAGTGAAAATACAAATACGAGGAATAGTCCGGAATATTCTGTGGAGGAAGAATGAGAGTTAAGATGTGGATTTTTCCCAGTTTGAGTGATAAAGGGAAATGGCTGCAAGTTGTGAGACAACTGAGAATGGAAAATGAGATTCTCAATGTTGAGGATCAAAAAGTCTGACTTCCCTTTTGAGGGTTCAGTGGCAAATTAGAATTGTGCCGGTGAGTGGCAAGAGTCCCATTTGCCTGCAAGAGTTTCTCATTATTATTATTACACTTCACCTCATTTATATACCGTTAAGTATTTTCTGAGGTGCCAGTGAAAAGCTTGATGGCATCATACCTTGACTTAAAATTCAGAAAAATTACGTAGCAGCTGCAGCTTATTGGCATCTTTCCTCGCCTCCTTTTTGACCAGTAATCCCCAATGCCTCAGAGCATGCTCCATGGGCAGTGACCATGTGCATCTTTTCTCCATAGAAACCTTGCCCAGCAGAGTACCGGTCTCTCCATCTGATCATGATGATCTCAGATTCCCTTACAATACAGTTCAGCACTTCAATAGTATACTTTGGAGCTCATCGACACCTTGCATTTTAGTACTGCTTCCAGGCTGCTTTGCACTGTAGAGATACATACCCATCTCATGCATCAGAACAGGGTGCCTCTCTGAGCTTTTACTTTGCTTTCTTGGCTCGCTCAATTTGTGCTTATTTGGATGCCAAAGACATCTCTGGCTTGCATTGCCTTTTAGAACATTGGTGCTATGTTCAGAATTTAGTCTGCTAGTAGTTCTGTCTTGCCTTGGTTTTACTACACAGAAAACTGGGCACTGGTATTTGCCAGCACTGAAAAGTCAAGTGGGGGCAACGCAAGTTGCTGTGTGCTACTGTGCTATGTCATTGGCTCACCTGTAGTGTGCACCAGCAATTACATTGGCATTCACACTACTTCATCAAACAAGCCTTCATCCAGTGAAAAGTAGCTGTGGTTAGTTGAGAGTAGTACCACAGTCATTCAAGGGCATCGTCTGATCTCCGTGCAGGGGTTGGCCACTCAGTAGTTTGGTATAATGAGGGTTCAGGGAATTTTCTCCTCTCACTCTGGTGTCACAATCCATTTCTAACCAGTCCAGTGACTGTGGAAAGTCAGTCAGGGAGCTAGATAGAATTCGGTTCAAGAGCTGCCTTCCCAAGTCAGCCAACAAGTTGGACAATAGTCATTCCAGGGGATTTGAGCTTTAATTGTCAAAGGCTTTATTAGGGGCCACTTTTATCTTTTGGAAATTGGAGAGCTTGAGTTTGTGGATTGGAACCATTGTGCCGGGGTGGAGAAAGGGCAATTACAGTGAATGGGAGCAATCCTTGACGTAAGGTTTCAATGGCTGCCACTACTCTTGATTCGATGAGGATATCACTAGAACATGCTGTTGAGTGTGGTTGTGTAATTGCGCTGGGGGTCAGGGGAATATTGGCGACAGGACTAGTTAAATAAGAGAATTTGAGAACGCAGAAGACTCACAGCTAATAGAGTTGATAGGACTGCAATGCAAAAATAAGATGATGATTGGGGCTGGGCACCTAGATTAACAGATGGAGTGTGACATTACTTGTGCCACACGTATCTGAATAAGGTCTAATATGTTAGAGGTGTATGTGGAAGCTTTCAGTGACTTCCATGTTCTGTTGTATCAAGGCTGATGTTAAAGTCGACTGCAACTGCTGACTTGTTGCATTCATTCAACGTAACTGCCTAAATGGATCCAGCCACACCAAGTGTTGTCATCGCTATGACCACAGTGGAATGAAGGAGCAGAGAAATTGAGGAAGAGCAAAGCATCAGCAAACGCAGGGTCAGCAGCAACGTCTAGTGGCTGCTGAGCAGCCTTAACATCAAGAAGATCCCTTTAGGTAGCAGGGGAGATTCCAGAGGATAAGATTAATTGACTTTGCTGTCATATCTTCCAGATGAGTGGCACTACTGAATGAGGTTTAGGGAGACTATTACTGAGTTGTGACATCTGCTGAAACAGAACTTGTGACCTGAAGGAGTAGTGGCCAAACTATCCCAGTACTTGTTAAGTGGACACTTGTGATTACGTTTTTGGAAAGACAAATGTTGCAGATGTTGAAAGTTTGAAGCAAACACCGATCTGCTGGGGAAACACAGCAAATCAAGCAGCAACTGTGAAGAGAGAAACAAAGTTAATATTTCAAGTCTGTGATGATTCTTCAGAACTCACCCAGTCTGCAACATTGTGATTCTGGATGTTTGAACATTAACTCTATTTCTCTCCACAGATACTGTCATATATGCTGATTCTCTCCAATGTTCTGTGTTTGTTATTAAATTTATTGTGATGGACTGCTTCCAAGGATCCACTGTGTGGGATCTTTTCAAGTCTCAACCCACGAACACAATTTGTGCAAAATCAAATGGCTTCATCTTGTTTCCCTGTGATGAGGTCATTGTGACACCCTGCGCTGTAGTCTTTGCTAACATTGCTGGCTTGCCCATGCAGGGCACTATAGACTTTACACTGAGAACCATATCATGTTGTGGGTGGCACGGTGGCTCAGAGGCTAGCACTGCTGCCTCAAAGCATCAGAGACCTGGGTTCGGTTCCAGCTCTGACAGAGGTCTGTGTGGAGTTTGCACATTCTCCCTGTGTCTGCGTGGG
This sequence comes from Hemiscyllium ocellatum, assembly GCF_020745735.1. Lineage (NCBI taxonomy): Eukaryota > Metazoa > Chordata > Chondrichthyes > Orectolobiformes > Hemiscylliidae > Hemiscyllium > Hemiscyllium ocellatum. The sequence continues at coordinate 61,353,155 of NC_083410.1, read as the reverse complement.
TTTCCTCCCACAATCCAAAGATATGTAGGTAAGGTGAATTGGCCATGCTCAATTGCCCATACTGGTAGGTACATTAGTCAGGGGTAAATGTAGGGGAATGGGTCTGGATGGTACTGTTCAGAGGGGCGGTGTGGACTTGTTAGGCTGAAGTGCCTGATTCCATACTGTAGAGAATCTAATCTAAATAAGGCAGTAATTTCTTCATTGCCCAAATGGAAACATTTTTCAATTGGCATCCAAAGCATCTATCCTCATTACTTTCACATCTTGGATACCTTTGCCAGAAACTTTGGAAACTGCCATGATGTCTATATCCTTTTAACTGTTGGGTTCCTGCTTCATGCCAAGGACCAGATACCTTGCCAGGATGGTTCTGGTATACAGGAGCTACCTTCAACTCCTGTGACCAATATCTATATTACACAACACCCTGACCAAGACCAAATGTGATGCATTTTCCTATCTGGTCTGTTGTAATACACTGCCTCAAAGCGAGTTTTCAATGCTCTGGGGTATTCTTGCATTATACTCTGAGTGGATTTTTAAAAAAAATATGTTTGTGGGATATGGGCATCACTGGTTGACCAGCGTTTGTTGCCTATCCCTACTTGGTGGTGAGCTGCCTTTTTGAACTGCTGCAGTCTACCTTCTGTGGCTTCACCCACAATGCAATTCGAGAGAGAATTCCAGGATATTGACCAAGTGACAGTGAAGAAACGGTGATATATTTCCAAGTCTGGATGGTGAGTGGCTTGGAGGAGAACTTGAATGTGGTGTTACTCCCATGTAATCACATAATCCTTGCATGCTGAGCTCAGTACAACTAGAACAGACAAGGAGGAAAGCTGATGAAAATTGAAGAGCTGGGAGAGCTGCAATAGTTTTCCAAGGTGGAAGATGAGGATGTTGAGAAGAAGAAATATCACCTTTCAGTATGATGGAGTGCATCTAAATTTTCTTGTACGGATTCAAATGAGTCTATATTTGTCTTAATCCCAACTTCAGTGGTGAGAGTTCTAAATTTTCACCATACTTTCTGTCTTAAAAAAATGCTTTTTGATTGTTATACACGAGATGGTAACTGTTTCTGAACAGAGCCCAAGTTAACCATACTATGTAAATTCTAACTCCATTGATTATAAATTCTCCAAATTGATACAAGTTCATACCTAATTAAACTCCCTTTAATATATCCAGCACCTATCCCCTGTTCTGTTGGTTCTCATGTATCTCTTCTAACCATGGGTTAGATGGTAACAGTTCTTTTTCATTATGTTTGTCGATATTGTCTAAAAACAAATGCTCCTGTTTTCTTTCTTTGAATTAAAGTTCCAGTCATCCTATCTCCAGTACATCCAACTGTTTCTTTGAGCTTGACCCTTTCTTTGTAAAACAAATTATGGGTGGCACAGTGGCTCAGCAGTTAGCACTGTTGCCTCACAGCACCAGAGATCAGGAGTCGATTTCCCCCCTTGGCCAACCGTCTTTGTGGAGTTTGTATATTCTCCCAGTGTCTGCGTGGGTTTCCACTGGGTGCTCCAGTTTCCTTCCACAATCCAAAGATGTGTAGGTCAGTTGAATTGGCCATGCTAAATTGCCATGCTAGGTGTATTAGTCAGGGGTAAATATAGAGTAAAAGGAATGGGTCTGGGTGGGCTGTTCTTCAGAGGGTTGGTGTGAACTTGTTGGGCTGAAGAGCCTGTTTCCATATTCTAGGGAAACTAATCTAATCCAATCACATAGCTGGACACTGCTATCCACCGATTTCAGTTTGGAAATTTATCCATTTTTCAATATCTATTTTAAAACTGCAGCATTGACCTCCGCCTTTTTCCATTCATACATTTTGTTGAGTATACATTATCTCATAGTGATTTATTAGTGTAGCACTCAATGGGTATTGATGCTGAAACCTTTTTTTTTTGAAATTTCATCCAGTAGTTTCATCAAGAAAGAAGCCTCATCAAGAATGGGAGTTTCTCCTATTAAGGCATTTTTTACTACTCTGCTGATCCTTCTTGCCTCCCAAGCCAAAGATTCAAATTTACCACCTTTTTCCCTTAAGAAAAGTCAGAGATTTGCCTGTACAGGAGAATCCATCACAGATTTACCTAAGAGGCATCACTAAAGCCAACAAGTTTTATGTTTGCGGTATCTCCCAATGCCGGAAACATGATAACACCATTTATGTTCTATTTTAAATTTTCTTAGTATTTTGTTCACCAAATAATATCTTCCATCTTGGGTCGTCTTGTTGTACTCAACTCTAATTCTTCAGAACTGGCATCTTGCTTGAGTGCCCAACTAATTCAGCTGTCTAATTGTAATTCCTTTATTTTAGTTTTGAATGCTGCTGCATGTTTTTGTGACGTCCTACTTTGACTAATAACAATGGAGTTAACATTTTTCAAATAAGAATGCTATACAGAGTGATATTCAATTCATGCTAACTGATTTCAAAGCTTAAAAGCCTTAGAATACTGAATTCCAATTTTGAATTCTGCTTTAAGCCCATTTTTGACAATGTTTTCAAATTTACTGCTCTTAAAAAAAATTATCCGTGTGTATGTTAAAGATGCTTGAAAACTAACCCTTAGTATCAATAAGACATGGAAGTTTAACTGAAAACAACACAATTTTACTAATACAGATCTTCCTGAGGAATACCAAAATCTACAGGCATCATTTAGGCCATATCCATATGTATTTAAAACCCAGATTGTCCCATTGCATCTGATGCCTCTTGGAGGATGAAGAAACTCTTCCCTCTTGAGCTGAGCTCTCTGCTGAACTGCAGCTATAATATCAATTGATTTACACTCCCAGGCATTTATTGCTAACAAAGCCAAGAAAATTTTCAAAATTGATAGTGAATTTACTGATATCGAGGTCCCCAGTTTTCTTTAAAATCTTGTGCCACTAGACTTGCATTAACTTTGTATGTTCCATCAGGGGACACTTTTGTTGTGCATATACATCTAAGTGATAGAGCTGGTTGTTCCTTATTTGTTAGTGTTATTACCCTAAATTCTCTTCAACTTTGTAATTCTTGTTGTTTGACATCATGTATTGACTTGACTTCTGGATCGTTCCCGAACCACATGAGCTTCTGCTCCTGATGGCGTTCCTGGTTTGTACTATATTTCTTAACCTTGTTATACTGTGCCCTCTATCTGGCTGCTGTTTTTCTTTGTCCTCCTTTTAATATAAGTTTTTTTTCAATGGTCATAATATTTTTCTAGAGACATTTTTCCTTCCAGATCTACTATTTGAGCTTACAAATTCGCTGTTTGAGTTTTATTACCTTTTTAATTTCTGTACTTCTTCATCCATAGACCTAACCTGTTCCTTCTCACCCAACTTTTATATTTTCCATGCTCATATTTATTCATATTTCTCCATTGTACTGCCCCTTCTGGTAAATATTGCATGTCGGTACCCACTTTTGGAGTTGTACTTTGGAGCCAATAACGTCCTATTTACCATCAGAATTGATCTGTTTATCATTGGACACGCTGTCTGTTGTGGCATTTTGATGCTTATTGCTGTGTAACATTTGGATTTGGGAGATTTTGGGAGATTTCAATCTACAAAGTTGTAATCCATACCAAACAACCTTGAAGAGTATATTTGAACAGTTGCATTCCTATACTGTAACATTATTATTCCACTTTCAACAGTAACCTTCCTGGGCTTCTCCAGTCTTTAGGCCTCGCCTCTTATTACAAACCATATCCTGCTGATCGAAGCTGGTTTCCAATGGCCTTACATTGTGTCTTAAGGCTTTCTGAATTCTTTCTAAGACTGGAGCTTACTGAAAGCCTTTCAGCCTGCATGCAATACAATCAAATGCTCAGAGAAAGTTGAGTCAATTATAGCCCCTGCCCAAGCTGGGGACTGAGAACCTTAGGATTCCTTTCAAAATTTAACTGATATGGGCTTTTTTCTCCAATCATCTTCAAGAAATTCTTAGCACGGGCATCCCACATTGGTACAGGTGATAATTTACATTTTGGATGATTCACTAAAATGTTATGAACTATTTTGTCTGTTACTGCATGGTTCCTTCAAGATAACCCATTGTTGAATGGTTTTCTTGCTGCCATATTCATAATTATGTTAATATTTGTGTATGCATATATAAACTCACCTTAGCCAATTCATTTCACAAATAGTCTACTTAATTTTAACACATTTCACTTTTTATCTTCTAATTTACTACCCCTGATATCAATGACACTTCTTAACTTCTTTAGTGAAGAGGATATATTCCATTAAAGAGATCCTGATTGTATTACCTGTAACTTCAAACAACAATGATTTTGTCATTCTCCATATCCAGCTTCATTTGTGCTTGCTTCATTTGTGGCCTATATAATAACAATGGTACTTCACTGGACACTACATCAGTGCTAATAAAATGATTGATTCCCCTATCTTACAAGGAATAACCATTATTTTCAAAGATTTAGTGTGTTGTCATCCCCAAATCTGATGGAACTCTCAAATTCCCTAACTTTGTCTCTATCCTTATTACTTGGAGATTCTAGGTAGCATTTTAGCCAGACTATTTGACACACTGTAGACATGTATCCAGTGTATAATACTGCACAATTGAAAGACTCTGCCACCAAGACATTAATCACTAGGATCACATTAATCTTGCCAATACTACAATGGTTTTTCTTTGATCTGTATGTCCATTGTTCTCTGAAGCTTCCCTTTCATGCTTAGTTTGGATTACCCTGTTGTACCATTGGGACAGTTCATGACGTTAATAATTTGGATTGCACTTGAAACATTGGCTACACTCTAAGCATTTCTGGGGTTCATTCTCCTATTGTAAATCACAAATTCACTTCACTACTCAAAATGATCAATTATCAAATTATCAATAACATTTCTGTCCTAACTTTCCATGAGTTTCAGTTCTTATTTTGGCTACCTTTGACTTGTATGTAGACAGTTTTAACATTGCATCCTCCGTTTCCTGTCATTTCACAGATTTTTCTTTTTGTTCTGTGGACACTGCTGGAAAGTAACACATTTCTCAGAATTTTTTTTAATGCATCCAGCATTTCTTCGAGCAGCGTATGTCTATTCACAAATTTAACTCCTGTCAAACTGAGAAGTCTGCCCATACTTGTTAGTGCCCATACTTGTTAGTTTGGCGCAAAAACACAACTCCGGCCAGCAGAGATTGGGGAATTTCCAGTGAAGTCTTTGCAATCTTGATTTCTGCATTCTTCTAAATGGAATTTCTGCAATCTGCTGAATTCTATTATGTATTCTTCTATGGTACTACCCCTAGTCTTTCAAAATCTGTCAAAGTCTGACCATAAGTAGTCAATAAATTGTCTTTATTAGTCTACCAGTCTATTTCAACGCACTGACATCTGCAGGAATTTGCATTGTCATTGAAAAGGTACGTCATTTCCATGAACTAGTGGATACAAGGGCTATTTTGGCATTTGCCTATCCTGTTTGCCAAGAAACTGCATTCACTACTTGATAGTGGGTTGGGACTCAGTGGTTTCCTATACTTTTGCCTCAACCTACCAATCTCTTCTTTTGGTTAGTCCCAAAGTGAGTTGGTTAACTGAACTTTGAGAGTCATCCACACAGCACTTTAATGTATACCTAAACTGCAGTGGTTCAAGAAGGCTGCTAATCACTACCTTTTCAATGCTGGTCTTACCAGCAATGGCCACTTCCCACAAAATAATAAAATAATATCTATTTCCCATTGATCAAGATTTCTTTTATAACCTCTCGGCGCACAGTCACCATATTTATGCTGTGTTTCATCGAGAAGCCAGATCAAGAACTTGTCTCATTTGCCTTTTGTGCCTCCAAAAGGAATGGTAAAGAATAGATTAAACCTGATCTTCCTCAATCTTATTTCCTTCAATGACTGCTTAAAATCTCTCTGGAATTTTGTATGCTGGTAATTGTCATTGTGTCATATACAAGAGAAATTGACTAGCAGTCTGACTGTTGAAAATTCTTACTTTTTTTCCATTGACCAAATGATGGGAAGACTGCAGTGGTTTTGCTACTACACTGACCAAGCTTGTCTATCCCAGCACAATGTGAAGAAAGCTAGGATGTTAATGGTCAGTTTGACTTTGTGTCTCATAGTAAGGGCGATGAAATTCTTTAATTTTTTTTATTGAATTCTTTAAACTCTAATCACTAACTTTTGTCAGAGCCATTTGAAATTGATTAACAAAGCCAATCTAAGCAGTTGAGCGTCTACAGCTGGAGCAGGTTTACAGATATAGTTCTCCAATTAAGTAAAGTACATTAATGAGCTTCCTACTCCGAATTGTACACAATTTCTGATAAAACGAAAGGTAGATAAGTTACAAATGCATACACGATGGTTTTCATTGCAACTGTTAATAATTTGCAAGGTGAAAGATTTAATGAGAAAGAATAGATTTAAAAACTAATAATACTAATGGGCTTAAAAATGCCGCCTGCTCTAACACAGTATAAAACTGCAAAAATTGATCAAAGGCCTGACAGGAAGTTTTATGTGAACATAAGTAAAGGCTGACAAGAACCTGCTGTGTGTGCCAAAGGTTCCCATGATGGAAAACTGAAACATGGTGCTCACTGACCACAGCGTGAGCCTTGACACAGGTTGTAAATAACTTTGTGATATATGAACACATTAAACAGCCGACTGGTGTATTAACAGCAGTAAATCTGTGACAGGAGAAATGCTTGGCACTCAAGACCTTGTCTTTCTGATATTAGTTTCAGATTAATAGGGGTAAAGCAAACACATCAAATCACTAGTAGACTTTGATTTCATAAACCTTTCATATATTTTCTTCTCAGACTTGCTTATATGGATGCAGAGTTCAGAACCATTAAGCTGAAAGCTGAGGATTCTGCAGGTCGAGAGCATATGATCACAATTAAATTAAAATCAAAGGTGAGGCACTGGTAATGGATTCAAAGATATATTGTGGGATTCCTTTTGAACAGTTTTGTATATTAAAAAAACTCAATATAGATACAATGAGTTGCATTTATTTACTTGTGCAACTTGTTTCTGGTTGCTTTTTGGCCATGCACTTTCATCTTAAGAGTTTGAGATTTGAAACCTATGATATAAGATGGTCAGGTTTGCAATTGCATTTTATTTTAGGATAGTTATACTTTAGCCAAAAGCTGAAACTGTTCAGTATAACATAATTCATTAATCAGTCTTGAATATTTGATGTTAACTAAAGATCTCAAACATAAGGATTTTCTTATTTGTTCATTGGGTGTCCACATCTAGGCCAGCATTTTTGGCCTATCCCCAACTGCCTTGGAGAAGGCGGTACAGAGCTGACTTCTTGAACAGCTGCAGCCATTGGGGTGTAAGAATACCCACAGTGCTTTAGAAAGGGAGTTCCAGGATTTTGACCCAGGAACTGTGAAAGAAGACAATTATAGTTCCAAAACAGGATGGTGTGTGTGTCTTGAATAGGCATTTTCAGGTGATGGTGCTCCTGTGCATCTGTTGCCCTTGTCCTTCTAGTTGGCAGAGGGCACAGGATGAGAAGGTGCTGTGAAAGGAGCATCTGAGTTACTGCAGTGCATCTCGTAGATAATACATACTGCTGTCACTGTGCATCTGTGCAGACGGGATATTATAGTAGCAGATAGGGTGATAATCAAGCAGACTGCTTTGTCTTGGATAGTGTCAAGTTTCTTCAGTGTTGTTGGAATTGTACACATCCTGGTAAATAGAATTTCATCACTTCTATGACGTGTGCTTTGTGGATGGCAAATGCATATTCAGGAACAGGAGCAAGTTCCAATCAATTGAGTACCTAGCCTCTGACCTGTCTTGACGTATGTAGCTAGTCAATTCCAATTTCTGGCTGAGGGTAAACCCCAGAATGTTGTTAGTCTGGGACTGAGCAATGGTAGTGCTATTAAATGTTAATGGTAATTATTACATTCTCTGTTCTTTTGAGAGGGTCATTCCCTGGCACCTGTGAAGTATAAATGTTACTTGACACTTATTGGCCCAAGTCGGAATGTTGTCTGTGTCATACTGCAAATGGAAATTGACTACTTCAGCATCTTAGAAGTTGTGAATGATTCTGAACATTACCCAATCAAGAGCAGACATCCTCCTTTTTGATCTGATGAAGGAGGGAAGATCGTTGATGAAGCAGTTGAAATGGTTGGGCTAAGAAAATTTGAGGAGCTCCAGTAGTAATGCGCTGGTGCTGAGCTGATGCATCCCTAACAAACACAGCCATCTTCCATTATGCTAGGAATGGTCCCAACCAGCATAACATTCCTTCCCCTCCTCTCCCCTCCTGATTCCAATTGACTCCAGTCATTGGTTCCTTGATGCTAGACATGGTCCGTATCAAGAGAGTCAGTCTTGTCTTCTTCTTGGGTAAGCAAATGTTTCTTAGAATTAGCTTCCAGAATACCCACAGTGCTTTTAGGAAGGGTGTTCAGGATTTTGACTGAACAACAGAAAAGGGACAGCAATTATAGTTCCAAGACAGAATGGCATTTTTAGATGGTAGTGCTCCTCTACATCTACCACCTAGAAGGACAAGGGCAGCAGAAGATACAGAATTGGAAGGTGCTGTCAAAGGAGTCTCTGAGTTGCTGCAGTGCATCTTGAAGAACTGGAATTATTTAAGAAATATTTAAGGGACACCAATAGACTTATTTGCAGGTTTTCCATTTTAAAGTTGTGTACTTTTTTTTAAACAAAGTAACTTCTTGGATAATTTAAAATGCATTTCTTTCCAGAATCTGTATTAAGTATAGTGGTACCCCCCGTACCTGCAGGGGATATGTTCCAAGTCCTACCACGGATGGCAGCAACCCCTTTCAGTTAAATGGGAAGTTTATCTTCCCGGCAGCTCCTGGTCAATGATTCTGGAACGTTCCATGGAACATGTTTGGGCCACGGTAATCCCGTGTCTGCATGGGTTTCCTCCCACAATCCAAAGATGTGCTGGTTAGGTGAATTGGCCATGCTAAATTGCCCGCAGTGTTACGTGTAGGGGAATGGGTCTGGGTGGGTTGCTCTTCGGAGGGTCGGTGTGGGCTTGTTGGGCCGAAGGGCCTGTTACCATACTGTAGGGAATCTAATCTAATTTGGGAGAAGATTTGTAGCTCGGGAGCTCGCTGTTGTGGATCTGTTCGTCGAGCTGGGAGTTTTTGTTGCAAACGTTTTGTCCCCTTTCTAGGTGACATCCTCAGTGCTTGGGAGCCTCCTGTGAAGCGCTTCTGTCATGTTTCCTTCGGGATTTATAGTGGCTTGTCTCTGCCGCTTCTGGTTGTCAGTTGCTGTCCGCTGCAGTGGCCGGTATATTGGGTCCAGGTCGATGTGTTTGTTGATAGAATCAGTGGCACTCATCCAAAGTAGCAAATATTGATGGCTTTAACTCTGAACAGAGCATAAAGTAGTTATTTGTGCAGGGGATAATCAGGTTTGATCAATAAAGAGTTTTGATAGGGCACATAGGTTGATCTAATGTAAATGTTATCTGAAGCATGCACGACACATTTTGATGATATAAAATGTATGCTTGGGGAACAAAAAATGATGTTAGCGGAGGTGTTTGGGTGGTGCAGTGCTCTAGGGCCAATGCCATGGAAACCAGAGCAACCACAAATGGTAGGCATACTTCTTGTAGTACCCATGTGGCACTCCATGCTTATAAGAGTGCGAGAGCTGATGTGTGTCTCGTAGTACGTGGAGAACACTGCTCATGACTTCAAGCAACTTCTAAGACCTGTTTGATGTCCACTTTGCCAATTTTTGACACTACAAGTTAATCTAACATCATTTTATAATTAATATCATTTAATATGCATCTAAGAGGTCCACACATCAACCTCCCCTAGAGGTACAAAAGGCTCAGCCATCCAAATTGCAAATATGGTGCTTTCGACTAACTTTTCTCATGCTACAAAGTTTGTAGAAAACAGTGCTGTCAGGGTAGTCAATCACATTTTTGTTTGCTGCATCTTGCTAGGGGCCAGAAGAGATTTGTGCCAGTCAGTTATGAACCTTCCAACGTTGGGGATCTATGTTTGTAGCTTCTTTTGAATTGTAACATTCCAGGGACATTGAGTGCAAGCCACTGATAAGGGAAGCTGTCTGCAGAAATAACAGGTGCTACCAACTCATGGTCTTCACAGAGCACATGTTCTGTCACTACTTCAGTATTTAACATTGTCTGAGTCATTTATGATTCACAAAGGATGTGGTCACTCTGCTCTCTACAGCAGTAGTACAGAAGTATCAAAGGCTCAGTACACCATGAGCAGCAACTTCATAGCTT